>NC_064811.1:116950572-117250572 GCF_023721935.1 Panthera uncia
TGCCTCTCAGCTTAGCATTCCCCTAAAAACTGTACTTTTTGCAAACTGAAATCAAGACATTAGGTGAAAAAAGGTCTGGTCAGGACATATTTGGGTTAAGAGCTCTGGAACCCAGATGCCTGGGTTCAATTCCTTTGTACTTACTATTTGCCTTGGGAGAGTTAATTTCTCTGTACCTCAGTTTCCCCTGTATAATAATAAACACAAGATTCTACCAGTGGTCTTGACATCAGGATCAAAGGAATGTGAGAATTAAATGTATTAACATGTATAAAACACTTAGAATAGTGCTTGGAACATAATAAATGTGTTATTCATAAGAAAACCCATTTAACTGGGTTTCAACACTCGAACAGAATTCAGAAATAATCTCGAAACATGCCTGAGATCGCTTCCAATTATTCATTGTAGAAATCCCTGTTAGTCGTTTTGGGGTTCTCCTAAATATTTCTTCAGTTTAATTCATCCTCATCTGTCTGCCATTATATCACCATCCCTTCAATCAAAAGAACCCTGTTACTTTTCTTTTAAAGTCTATACATATTGGAATCAGAAAATCCTTCACAAATATCTAGTCTTAGAGCAGCCAGTTGAAGATTAGTCAGCTTTGGGGAAAGAGGAATCGCAGAATCTGGGTTGCCAGAAACAGCAGGGGTGTCCACTAAATGCAGGCATCTCCCTTCACGCACTGACGAAAGACAGGGATCTAGCACCTGCTTGAACACTTTCAGAGATGGAGAGGTCATCACCACCAGATGCATTCCGTTCTGCAGATGTATTCTCTAACTACTGAAAGTCCTTCTGCAATTTTTGTTTTAGTCTCAGGATCCTTAACCTGCAATCTCAACTTCAGAAAGTCCACAAAGCCCATGAAATAGAAAATTTGTCTCTATGTGCACATGTCATTTTGAGGGGAAGAAAATGTCCAAAGTCCTTATTAGATCTCAAAGGGTCCATGATTCAAAAAAAGGTTTAGAACTGCTCTTCTTTCCCTTATTCTATTCGTTAAAGCCAAACAGAATAGGTCTGTTGCCTCAATACAACAACCTTCAGATTTTGAGGACAACTCACCTGTCTCCCTCAAGCTTATCTTTTCAAGGCAAGTTTATCACGCCCTCTCCAAATTTTTCCACTTTCTCATATAACATGATTTGTATAGCCTTCCCCATTTTTACTCACATCCACTTTATGTGTCAACTCATCAATCAATATCTCTCTGGACAGAGAGTCCCAGAAGACTCTTATCTACTTCAGAGAATAGTGGAGCTGTTTTTGACTTTTCCACTAATATGGCCTGAGTTTACATTCAATTTTTTTATACTCTTTCACTCTGGAGTTTCATATTGACCACGTGGTTAACTAAACTCCAAGATGTCTGCACACCAACTAATACTAATCATGAAAGTAATGACAGACAATTCTATCTCGTAAAATTATTGTGAGAAGAAAAGTGACACACACGTGGAAAGCAGTTAGCACGAGATTTAACACAAAGCAAATAATTAATAAATGTCTGTCATTAAACCCTTTTTAAGTCAGGCACTGTTCCAAGAATTCTATTCAAAGTCATTTTATCCTGACAGTTACTCATTTGCAAACGAAGGAAAAATCAGAGGTCAAATATCAAACCCAAAGTACCAGAGAACCCTCAGTTGAAACTGACTCATTAACCATCGTATTTTGGGGGCAGTGTTCAGCCAGTTACCTAATCACCAACTTCTATATACTCCTTCCTACCTTTTCCATTTATAACAAGTTATCTGTCAAATGACCAGCTGCATCAGGACACGTATGACATATTTAGAGCCTGCCTTTCAGCAACATGATTGGAAAAGGAGATACAGTTCATTTGTGGCTTCTGATAGTAATCCCTTATTTCTAATTCCACATAGACCATCTGTTCATGAATTTCTAGAGGGAACTTCCTGGGGATTGATATCATCTTTTCCAGAATCCGTGTTTTAGTTTTTAAAAATTTTTTTCTTTAACGTTTATTTATTTTTGAGACAGAGAGAGACAGAGCATGAACGGGGGAGGGTCAGAGAGAGAGGGAGACACAGAATCTGAAACAGGCTCCAGGCTCTGAACTGTCAGCACAGAGCCCGACGTGGGGCTCGAACTCACGGACTGCAAGATCATGACCTGAGCCGAAGTCGGACGCCCAACCGACTGAGCCACCCAGGCGCCCCTGTTTTTTAGTTTTTAAAACCTGAACAGAATTTCTCTTTTCTGGTCTGCTTGTCTATCTCCATAATAATTGTCCCACAGAGTGACAACAGCTCTGAGCATTCTCCCAGTATCTGGAGCAAGGCATACTTTGCTCAAGAACTCAACTGCCTTTTGAGAACCCTAAATACTCTTTTTCAGTGTTTTCACTATCCTGGACTACAAGCCTCTCTTTCCTTTCTTGAAGATTTTGAAGAGTATTTTCCTTACTGGAGTCACCTGAACTTAAGTCAATTAAATACTTCTATTAAATTCTATCACTTTTCTAATGCAGCACTGGTTTCTTTTTCCTCCTCCTTAATCCTGTCCAAAGATAATTTTTATAAATCCCCTTTGGATTTGATGAAAGCCACCCATCTGGCAATAAGTAGTTACCTTGGGGCAGAAAAGATTAGGAGAAGGATAAAGGGGTCTTTAGCCTTGCCTGGATTGTTTTTCACTGTTTAAAAAAGCGGGGGATGTACTTATATGTTACTTATGTAATTAAAAATTGATACCTCCTCCTTCCTAAGAAATATCCTGCTTGCTGTCCTCAGCATCGAGTAGCAAGAAAAGGATGAATCGTTGAGACAGACAGCCCTTCTCTGAATCCTGGGCCCAGCATGTACTAACTGTGTAGTTCAGTCCAATAACAGGTAAGTATTGACTCACTAGAAACTAGTGTCCCAGCAAGTTATTTAACTTTTCTGAGCTTTCATGTCTTTAGCCAAAAAAGGGGCTAATAAGAGTAAGCACGTGGGTAATAAAGCATAATAGTAAGAGCACAAAGTGGGCGGGCCCCTGAAGTGCCTGGGTTCAAACTTCAATTTCGTAGTTGTGTGTCTTAGGCAAACTGAATGCATGTAAACATGAGCGCAGTGCCCGCAGCAGAGTAAATGCTGTATAAATGTCAGCTGTCATTAGTATCTCCTCAAAAGGCTACTGTTTGGATTTAGCGATAAAATACAAATTCTAAAGCATCTGAATAGTGTTTGCACTAAAAAAAGGCTAGTTCTTCCATGTCCCCCTTCCCTTTTAAGCATATATGTGAGTGCTTTATACAAATAATTTTTTCCTTCCTAAGTGCACTTCATCTACATCCCTTTGTCTTTTTATATTTACTTATTTATTGTGAGAAAGAGAGAGAGTGTGAGCAGGAGAGGGGCAGAGAGAGAGGGAGAGAATCCTGAGCAGACTCTGTGCTAGTAGCACAGAGCCTGATGCTGGAATTCAGGAACTGTGAGATCATGACCAGAGCCAAAAGTTGGACGCTTAACTGACTGAGTCACCTAGGCGCCCCTCCCCTTTGCTTTTTTAAAAACCATCAGCTTCCTTCAGCCTTTAAGCCCTAGTCATTATTCTTAAAGATTTAGAGCACTTTTTGGAGTCATCACTGGCTCTGTGCCTGACCCCTTCATCTTTCCTAGGGCATGTCGTTTTAAAGTACATGACCTGGGGACGGTCGCCTAGGTGGCTCAGTCGGGTGAAGCCTCCAACTCTTGATTTGGGCTCAGGTCATGATCTCATGGTTCTTAAGATCAAGCCCTGCATCAGGCTCTGTGCTGTGAGCACAGAGCCTGCTTGGGATTCTCTCTCTCTCTCTGCCCCTCCCCTGCTCTCTCTCAAAATAAATAAATAAATAATTTTTTATACATCAAAAAATGAATAAATAAAGTACCTGGCCCACGGTCACAGAGTGGCACAATTAGAATGAGCTTTTTTTTTTTTTCCTTCTCCTTGTCTCATTCTGACCCACCGGCATAACACGTCCTACATCCACAACCTCAATGTCTGGTGGGCCAAGCTCTACTACCCTGTAGCCTTTCTGCTCCATCATGAAGGGAGCAAGAGTTCTAAAGGACAAAGGGCAGTCCTGCTAACACAGAATAACGGTCAGGCAGTGAGGCTGACGGGCAGAAACCACGGGCTGCTTGTGAGGTGTGGGTGTGCTTTCTCAGGACAGCCGGTCCTTCCTCCAGGCCAGATGGAGAGAAAAGACCTCCATTTAGACAGCAGAACTGCTGCGGTTTCTTCAGCCCTTTATTAAAAACATCACGAAAGGTTTTTATAACATTTTGTGATACGTAATATAAATATACTTTGTGTCAAAGAAGAACAATCCACTCAAATATTCTTGTAAAGGTATCATGGCCTGTGGTTTCAGTGTGTAAGTTGGCATTTTATTGTCTTGCACATTCTCCGATAATGTATTTTAACTTGTGCTGAGGACTAACTAGTGTCGAATGCTTTAATCATATAGTATATCTGTTCATTTAAACGAATTTTACCATCAGTTTGCAAACCTTAAAATGAGACGCTCTACCCTCTAAACCGAACCCTTGGAGGCAGTGCGGGGCTGTGGCCCGGAGGGCAGCACTGAGGACCACCAGGAACGGGGGTGGCTGTTGCTGCCCCGTCATCCCTTCCCAATTCATGAAGTAACATCCCATGCTTACTTAGGCCGGAGACAAACTCTCGGAAGTTAATCAGAGAATCTCCATTTTCATCCAACAACTGGAAAAGGCGGGAGGCCAATACTTCAGAGTGAGTTCCACAGGCCCAGGGAAAGAGAAGAGCAAACATCCCCTTGAACTGCTCAAAGTCAATGCGATACTGTTCCAGGTAAGGCAGGCTGGGGTCGTGCCGGTCCAGAGCATTGCTGCTCCCACCCCAGTAGCAGCTGGTTAGATGCTCTGCCTGAAAAGTTAAAGAAAAAAAGAGGATTACTGGGGATGCGATCTCATGGCAGGTACCGGGAAGGAAAAGTCCCGCCTCACGTTTGCAAAAAGCCTTTTCGATCCACCTGTGCGTGTCTCCTGGGGCAGGAGCTCTGGTCTTAGGGCTCCCTGTCTTCTCGTTCTACACCCATCTCCACTGGACCACCCCCACCAACTCCATGGCAACCACCTCTGCAGGTTACATCCAGCATGAAAGGTCCAGCTCAGTTACCGGAAGTAGGTGAAAAAAGGGACCCCCCCCCACATCCCCTGCCTCTACCCCTACTCGTTTTCCCTTTACACACTGACACACACGTTTAAGAAAAAAACCCCATAAAAATAAACAAAAAATTTATTTAAAAAAATTAAATGAAAGGATCTGTAATTTAGGCAATCTGACCAGCTTGTTTTCTAGGTGAGGATGAGAAAGCCCAGAGGCTGAGGGGCTCTCACGAGGTCATCAACTGCGTACTCAGGGCAGAAGCATCATGACATTTGGGGTTTCTGAATTCCTAGTTTAGTGTCCCAAAGACCCCTTTCCTCTTGGTTACTGAAATTACATAAATATCATAGTCACAGTATTCAAGCTACAAATGTGTGGTTTTCTTATTTCACGCATCTGAAAATAGCTCTAGGAAAATTCTGAGTAGGAACCACTATGGTGAGGAGAATAGAGATCTGGAAACAACAAAAAGCTTCCTGTTTCTGTCCTTGGAAACAAGGCAGCCTCTTATTCATGAAGTCATATTGATCCTGGTAGATATGTGCACCCATTCTAGGAAGACCACAAAGATAAAACTTGTAATAGAAAGGCCCAGAAGGACACCCTTCCCCCAGACATTTACAGTTAGCTCTGGATAGTAAATGGGGGAGATGGGAGGGGCGTGAAAAGGAGGACTTTATTTTTACTTTATTCCCCATTGTACTGTCTGAGTGTCTCACTACAGTAATGTATAAATATTGCAGTAGAAAAAGAGCACTTTCGAAACAGATCTTTCCCCTAGCTTAGGAGCTGTGTAAGGGGGGAGTCAGTAGTGGGTATAGTAGTAGTTTTGCTCTTAGAAAGGAACAAAGCCCAAATGTCTTGATCACAATTGTTTACTTGGAATCACACCGAACAAACTAAAAGAGAGGAGTGGGGGTAGGCAAGAGAGGGGGAGGAAGAGGTGGAGTGCAGAACCAAAGGCAGGTTTTTGCAATGCAGCCTTGGGAGAATAAAGGAAGTGGGTCAGAGTTCACGGGGGTTTGGGAATGCATTCCAGGGCTGTAGTAGTAAGGTCAGAGTGGGGGGATGTTCAAGGCAGGCAGGCGGGGCTGAGGTCAGAGAGCCTGCAAGGATCAAGCCCTAAAGTGATGCCAGCAGCCCTCAGTGGGTGGGATGGCACTGGTAATACATCCCTGGGAGGGGTCCTCTTCGCCTGAGCTACTTCCTGGATAAAGCTTGCCTCAGGCATTTCCTCCTAACTAAAGCTTGCAAATTACTCTGGAACCAGGCTGGAAGGTGAGTCCAGGCACTTTGACAGTGCTCACAAACATCAGGAAAAGACAAGCCAGTTCCTTGATAGCCCCCACACTCCATCATGGGGGGACTAGGGGCCCAGACATCCAAAAAGGA
Organism: Panthera uncia; assembly: GCF_023721935.1. Taxonomy (NCBI): domain Eukaryota; kingdom Metazoa; phylum Chordata; class Mammalia; order Carnivora; family Felidae; genus Panthera; species Panthera uncia. The sequence goes on from NC_064811.1 coordinate 116,957,110, forward strand.
CCAAAGGAATAATTTAGAGACTTCAAGAGAAATTAGGGCAATGGGGCCCTGAACTACATTTGCCATCAAATGTGCCTCAAGGTGGCAGCCTTTCACCCTTTTCCTCCAAGTTTTTGTTTTAATTTGAGTATCCTTGACACACAATGTTACGTTAGTTTCAGGTATAGGACTTAGTAGTTTGCCAAGTTTATAAGCTCCTCCAGAGGGGATGCATCTTTCCTTTGTATATGCAGGAACCCCTCCCCACCCCCTGCTCCCCAAAATTGGCTTTTTAAAGGCCTAAGAAGTCTGGCAAGGTGTCTGACATAGTAATGCCTCAATGTTCATTCAAATGATTTAAAGCCAATGAAAGGGTTAAGAAGACTCAAAAAAAGAGTCCATAATGAAGTTTTTATCTTGGGTTCTACGGTATCTCCTGAGGCTCCTTCTGACCCCTGACACCGAGTCTCAGGTTCTTTCTTGGGGTGCATGGTAGATTGGGGGAGTTCCTGTTTGTCAACACAGCCTCAGGGTAGGGCTTTGGAGTAAAGAAGAGTCTGCTTTGTTCAGGTGCGAATGACACAACCGGTACAGACGTGCCCAGGCTTCGGCAGTTTCTGGGTCCGGGACTTCAGCACAACCAGCTCTGGCCCTCCTTTCCCTGGTGTCCCCCCAAAGCAGCCTCCTCTTTCTAACGTCAGTGCCCTTCCTGCTATCTGTTCAGGGTCTTGCTGCCTCTGGCTGCTACTCCCACTTCTGCTCGGTTACCCCAAATCTTACCCGCCACCCTGTAAAGCGGATTTCTTCTGGTCTTCAGCATCTCTTCAAAATCTGATCTTAATTGGATCATTGTATCTTTGGTTTTGATCCAAGTTGGATCACTGTATTTTTCCTTTATGAAACCAAGAGGGGCCCTTTTTGTATGAATAACCAACTTACACTGAGCAGTTAGTTATGGTGTATGAATAAAATATGAATGGGCTGGCATACTATAAAGACCTCAGCATCAAGTGCAGAATAGAGGCTGGTGGGGGGGGGTGATGTCCACTCTGCTGGTCATGCTGCTGGGATACACGAAGGGCCTCATTAACCAGCTATGGACCACTGACCACTAACTTACCCATGTATTCAATACACATGTTTAGAGCACCTGCCAGGGACAGACACTATAGTAGGCACCAGTAAAACAAACAAACAGAAAATAATGGTGGTGCTCTTTAGTAGCTAACAAGCAAGTGGGGATATTAGTGAAAACATTCCCAGCTATCACATCCTCTGATTCTAAGATCTGTTAGTATTCAACCCAGACCTTTGTCCCTTAATGCTTCCTGCTGTACTATGTTTGCAGTTCTCCAAATAGTCATGTTATTTCTGGCAATAAAAGGGGAATATACAAGAAGCTACCCAATTAGAGATCAGGATAAAGTTGGTATCAGCATAAAAGACATCTTTTCAAAGTTTCTCCAAAGTGGCCACATTTTTACCTATGAGGTTGATAACGATGGTTAAAAGTATTTTTTCTAGAAGAAAAAAATTCTACATTGCTTTATTTACTAATAAAATGTCTTCTTATTCAGGATCAAGATTGGTATGGGCTGAATTATGGAATGAAAATCACAGAACTTTAACCAATTAGGCTTTTCCTTACGCATATGAACAGCTTTATTCTTATTCTGGCTACATATCTCTTTTTCAGTGTGTTTTAACATAGCTTAATACAGGAAAGCTCTGAGGGTGCTTTAATACAGCTTCTTATAAGACATTATAATGTACAATAATTTCAGGGAGACTTTAAATTCAACTGCCATCATTCCAATGAGTGTTATAAAGTAATACCGTATTTTGTTAGGACCAAGGAACTAGCTAAAATATATATGGAGTGGAACAGCGCTAAAACATCAGCTTAAGTCAGTTAAGAGAAAATGCTTATTTTTCATATGAAGCACTCCATTTTTTAAAAAAGTGTTTATTTTTGAGAGAGAGAGAGGAGAGAGCATGCATGCCCAGGAGGGGGGCAGAGAGAGAGGGTGACAGAGGATCTGAAGCAGGCTCCGCGCTGACAGCAGCGAGCCTGACACGGGGCTTGAAAACACAAACTGTGAGATCATGACCTGAGCTGAAGTTGGATCAACCGACTGAGCCACCCAGGTGCCCCGAAGCACTCCATTTTTATACTCTCAGCTCTATCTTCATATTTATGCATGTCGACATTCATGCTGTCCCTTAACAATTTAACAGAAATGGGGCGCCTGGGTAGATCAGTCAGTTAAGTGCCCAGCTGTGGCTCAGGTCATAATCTCACAGTTCGTGGGTTCGAGCCCCGCATCAGGCTCTCTTGCTGTCAGCACAGAGCCTGCTTCAGATCCTCTGTCCCCCTCTCTCTCTGCCCCTCCTCTGCTCGTGCTCTCTCTCTCAAAATAAATAAATATTAAAAAAAAAAATCTAGAACTAATTGAATCATTACAGTGAACTCTTTTATTCCCCTGGATGTACATGCATTTAACTTTAAAACTCACCTTGAGGGGCATGTGGGTGGCTCAGTCAGTTAAATATCCGACTTCGGCTCAGGTCATGATCTCACGGTTCATGGTTCTGAGCTGTCAGCAAAGCCTGGAGCCTGCTTTGGATTCTGTGTCTCCATCTCTCTCTCTGCCCTTCCCCCGCTCTCATTCTGTTTCTCTCTCTCTCTTTCTCTCTCTCAAAAGTAAATAGACATTAATAAAAAAGAACTCACCTTGAAAAGAGCATAAAGTTCTTCTAGCTCATCAATGGTAAAGGAAGTTTCTGTCACAATTGTTCGGACCTTTAAGAAGGTAGACACAATTAATTTCACAATCTCAAAGATGTTATAGTGGGAAAGTCCCTGATTTTCTTCTTTTAAATCATCTCAGTCTGTAAAGCAGGAATTTATGGAGAAAGAAGGCCATCCACTATTTTTCAAAGGACTTACCACATTCCGTTTCGTAGTATCCTCCAGTGTCTGGATCACCTTTAGTCTCTGTTTGAATCTCATCTGCTCAATCAAGTCTGCCCGGATGGTTCCAAATTTCTGGAAAGGAGCAATATTGGTGTTTCTGAGAAATCTGCTAAAGCACACAGTCTGCAAGATTTATGGAGACACAATCCTGATACATAGAAGAGACTGAATTTATCATTTTACCTTATGTTTGGGTTTTACTTATTATACCTATCGCCTACTGCCCCCCCCTCCACTTACTATGAGAGCAGAGACTGTGTCCACTGGAGTGGAGGACAGTGCTGATTTAGTAAATGTTCAACAAATATTTGCTGAATACATCGAATTCTCATGATAATACCAGGAAGGAAGTGCTCTTCTCCCCATTTCAGACACAAGGAAACAGAAGTTTAACAAAAACACTAACTTGCCCAAGCCCACAGAGCTGGTAAAGCATTCATTGCAAAGTACAGGCTACAGACAGATAACTGGATTGGGGCGCCTGGGTGGCTCAGTCGGTTGAGCGTCCGACTTCGGCTCAGGTCATAATCTCACAGTTTGTGAGTTCGAGCCCGGCATCGGGCTCTGTGCTGACAGCTCAGGGCCTGGAGCCTGTTTCAGATTCTGTGTCTCCTCTCTGCCCCTCCCCAACTTGTGCTCAGTCTCTCTCTCCTTCAAAAATAAATAAAAACACTAAAAAAAACATTAAAAAAAGAAAGACAAAGAACTGGATTTACTTCAAATTGAGCCAAAATATATATGTCTTTGATTCACAACAATGAAAAAACATTAGTTGTAAGACAGAAGAAAACTAAATTTTATTGAACCTACAATTGTGTCATTGGCTCCTTATCATGACTTTGTGAGTTGGCACCATTACTTCCGTTTTACAGATGGGAAAATCAAGGTTCAGAGAGGTTAAATAAGTGACTCAGAGTTCCACAGGTGCTGAGCTGCAAGTCTGAGGCCCAGACACCAGCTCCATAACTCCACCACCCACCATTCTATCCAACAAGAAGTTCTCTCCCGTCTTTGGGTAGATCAGAGCATAGATTTTGGAGGTAGACAAAATTTTATTCAAATTCATGTTCTTTGCCGTTGCAACTCTATACAATTCAGTTGAGTCTCCTGAACCTCAGTTTATTTCTCTGTAAATGAGACACCAAAACTGTCCTTGTAGAACTGTGGTTAGAACAAGATAGATGTATTAATATAAAGTACTGACAGTAGTCACTAATATTAAACATTGGCTTGATAATCTTTGCAGATTGCTAAAGAAAGAGTTATTTCCTAGCCTGACCTTCAAGAAGCCCTGTATGTTTATACTGAATTAACATCTGTTCCTCAACTAGAAATGGATCCTGCTGTTTGCTAGGCAGGACCCTCCCTCGGCCAGGCCTCTGGGACTGGTAACAGACAGAACACAATGGAAACACAATGACCCTTCCATCTGAAGCAAACAGTCGCAACCTAAAAGGAAACCATGGACTCTAAGTTCCTGCCTGGAGGATGTCTAAATGAAAATGAGCAATGAGAATGACTGAGTCCCTCTCTCTCTCCCCTAATCCCCCTTTCTCCCACCTTTTGCAGGGGCTCTGACAGAATGAAATACTAAATATAGGGCAAACTAAAAAGGTGGCTCGGTACATCCCGGAGCCAACATTTTCCATTACCCAAAACAAGGGCAAAGCCTGGGTGTAACACTTCTTCCCAGGCATTGCACATTTCAGTTCCATGAAAAGAACTAATTCACTAATGTAACGACAATACTTTTTCTAACAAATAGAATTTAGTGATGCGAGTGAGGGAGCCTAAGATTATTTTAATTTTCTAAAACCTACCCTTCCTTAAACAATAAACAAAATTATCCATCTCATTTACATCTCTTCTCCAACTCAATTTTTATCTGAATGTTTCTGTGAGCTGTTTCTAATTTTCCAACCTAATCTCTGATGTCTTTAGGAGCTGAGAGGCATTTTCAATGCAGGCACAGCATCCTCTTTTTGCTTCTTTGCCCCACTCCCCTGGCCTTGCTGATACCAGCTAAGAACTAGGTATTCGGCCCTTCATTTCATACCACTTCACCCCTCCTGCGTTCCAGTTCTCACCACACAGACTTGAGACAAGGAGAACAGCTCAGGAAAAGGAATGATGTGGGGACCAGTTTGTCTCAAGTTCCCAGTGCATGTTCTCTGGCCTCTCCCACCCCCCACCATCATTCCTGAGTGAACAAGAGCTCCCTTCCCCATGCTGAGCAGCCTCCTGTGATTCTCTCATCCCCTGTGTTGCTGGGAAGACAGGGACGATGGAGAACAAATACAGATTTTACAGAGAGACCACAAGGGCCAGGCTCCATCAAGTTCAGAAGGCTCCTCCTTTCTAAATCCTCCAGAGAGGACTAGAAATATTTAAATGCTGAGGCTTAAAAAAAAGGGGGGGGGCAACATAAAACAGTTTAGGCCTTAAGTCCTAAGTAAGGGATGGGATGATCTGAACGAATCTGCCTATCACAAGGAAACTTATTGAAACAAAAAGAAGGCATCGTTTCTAAAATCCAAACTCTACAGCGTCTGTTTTTCAGTAAGGGTATCCCATTGACATTATGCTCAAAAGTGCCCTTTAAATGTTTCTTATTTTCTGGGGTACTCATTTTCCTGGGATAGAGAATGGGGCTCACTCCTGTTAGCCAGAGGACTGAGCACGATTCACACCTGCGGGTCCTTTCTGTGGTCAGAAATCTCCCCAAATCTCCAAACGCCTAAGGTGGTGCCTTGGAAGAGTGGGTTGGGGGAGAAAAGAGAAACTGATGGGATGTGAGTGAGTCTCTGGACTTTGAAAAAGTAGCAGAAAGTTGTGGGGGGCTGAGACCAAGGGCTGGGTGAGAGATTTCTCAAACTGCTTAAGGAATACTTCCCCCAGATTCTGCCCTGCTCTCTGCCATGACCGCATCTGTCTGTCCCAGGTGCTCACGTGTTGGGTGGGGCGGAGGTGTTCCCGTGGAGGAAAGAGGAGGGTGAGGAGGAAGAAAAGAAGGAACCAGGACACGAAGTCAGTGTGAACAGTTTGCTTGTTGGTGTCCTATGTTTGCTGAATGAGTGTCTCTCCAGGGGTCCTCTGATCATTAAAGAAGTCTCTATTCATGACAAGATTAATATCCATGCAACACTTTCCTAACTCTTGTCAGAAAGCAGGCCCATGTTTTATAACCAAATTTGTGTCCCTCACAAAGTTTTAAAGTTTTGCCTAGCATAAAGGTCTAGAAAAGCCATTGTCACATGAGGAAAATGTTTACAAAATAATATTTCAGTCAGCTTCAATGTAAAATATCCCATGTGAACTAATTATTAGCTGTAGTTTGAACATGCTAATTAAAACATAAGAAATGGTGAGTAGCAGTAGAGATAAACAGATATGAGATCTGAATCTCAGCTCCAACATACTGGGAAACCTTGGACAGGTTACTTAACCTCTCTGAGTTCTATGATTTGTAAAAGGGGCATAAAAATACAACCTGATTCTCAGGCTGGTGATCACTAATTCTCATAGGGCATGGAAAAGTGAAAGCACAATGCCCTGTATCATTATATATTTACCTAGAATTTATTTTAAAAGTTGCAGAAATTATAAAGAGGCAGCCATTGGGTTGGAAGGCTCATGGCATGTATCGTTTGGCCTAGAGTGTATTTTGAAAATGAGGACAATTCAAATAAAATCAAGACCTCCAAGTTCTCTTGAACAATCAAAAGGTCTGGCAACAATGGTTCCTCATCTCCAGTGGCAAAGAGGCCGGCTCGCCACCAAGAGGGACCTTACCATCCAGTGCCCCCAGGCCACGTTTCCCCACTCCTTCACCCCCTCCCACTCGGTGTCTGTCTCACATGCAGTCATGTGTGCTTGTCACCCACTCTAGAGCATCTTCTTTAAAAATACACTGTTGGGGCACCCGGGTGGCTCACTCGGCCACGCACCCGACTTTGGCTCCGGTCATGATCTGATTTGTGAGTTTGAGCCCAGCATCGGGGCTCTACACGGACAGTGTGGAGCTTGCCTGGGATTCTCTCTCTTTCTGCCCCTCCCCCACTCACTCTTGTGCTCTCACTCCCTCACTCCAAAGAAATAAATACATTTAAAAAAATAAAAATACACCATTATTCTAAAGTTTGGCCTCTATACAGGAGACATGCTTTGGACAGCTTGATATTACAGAAAGCATACAGTTTCATAGTCAGATATGGATGCCAGTCTCAAATTCCACAGAGGTTTCATGAAACCTGATGTCCCTCAGCTTCTTTATCAGCAAAATAAGGGAAAATAATTCCTGCCTCTTTGGGTTGTAGTACGGTAGCTGTTATTACCAATAGTAATGTTGGCAAAAGGAGGAAAAGAGCACATGTCTAAAGATCAGGCAAAATGTCCTAACGTTATATGTAACTAAGGTACCACTAACAACTGGTGATCACTAATTGAGAGGTCTGCATTACTTTTTGGAGGAATGAACAACTTTTTAAAAATTAAACTTGGAATTAAAAGCTGTAGATTAGCAAAAAATGTCAAGCCCCAACTGCCTTCCTATTAGAGATACATAATCAAGGGTTTACAAGTGAGATAATATCCTGTCTAGAGTTTGCCTGAAAATACTCCAAGAAAAAAAAAAAGTGACTTAGATGAAAGAGATCAGAAAAATGTTGATAATTGTTGGGACTGGGTGATGAGTTAATGGAAATGCATCAGGTTATCCTCTGAGTTTCTACTGTGCTTGAAAATATCTATACATTAAAGATCAAGAAAGAAAAACATTCACACCAGTTGTTGATAACGTATCGCCAAGGCCGAGCATGATGCCTGGCAAAAGATAGGCACTTATAACATCATTTTTTAATGTTTATTTATTTTTGAGAGAGAGAGGTCGAGAGAGGTCGAGAGAGAGAGAGAGACAGACCATGAATGGGGTAATGCTGTCAGCACAGAGCCTGACGTGTGGCTTATACTCACCAACTGCGAGATCATGACCTGAGCTGAAGTTGGACTCTTAACTGACTGAGCCACCCAGGCACCCATAACATCTTTAAAGATTTTTTTCAATAAATGGAGGGGCGCCTGGGTGGCTCAGTCAGTTAAGCGGTCAACTTCGGCTCAGGTCATGATCTCGTGGTCCGTGAGTTCTAGCCCCGCGTCGGGCTCTGTGCTGACAGCTCAGAGCCTGGAGCCTGCTTTGGATTCTGTGTCTCCCTCTCTCTGACCCTCCCCCATTCATGCTCTGTCTCTCGCTGTCTCAAAAATAAATAAACGTTTAAAAAATAAATAAATAAATGGATAAATGGCGTTTCTTGTATCTCCTGGGTCTTCCCTCACTGACACAACTGTAGTATCTTCTTTGCTAGTCTATTCCTTCAGCTCTCCCCAGTGCAATTTATTGCATAGGGAGCAGAAATAATGTACTTAAAGAAAAACTCCCCTCAGCTTCCAAGGTGCTGTTGAGTGCCTTGCAAATCAATCAGTGGTTTCAAGACTCCCCACGAACCAGTCTCTACTGGACCACTGACCTCATGTTCACCAGTATATTTACAATTCCATCTCCATTCTATCCAGACTAACCCACTGGCCCAGGCTTTAATGCTAGGGAGTCACTTTCTAGCTGTGTGGCTTGGAAAACCTAGTTCAACCTCTCTCAACTTACAATTTCACCTTAAAATGGGTTAACTGGTACCTGGTGGGTTTGTCTATGAAGTATTCGGCATCCTGCCTCACACAGGGCAGGCTCTCAGTGAATGGTACCTTTTTTGGTCATCAGCAATAAGCCCAACACATAACTGCCTATCCCGTGCAAACTTCTCCCTGTGTTTTAGTAGCCACATCCTTTTCTTTCCTTCTTTCCTTCTTTCCTTCTTACTTTCCTTTCTTCCTTTTCTTTCTTTCTTTCTTTCTTTCTTTCTTTCTTTCTTCTTTCTTTCTTTCTTTCTTTCTCCTTCCTTCCCTCTCTCTCTCTTTCTCTCTCTCTCTCTCTTTCTATATTTATTTATTGATTTTGGAGACAGCACAAGAAGGGGAGGGGCAGAGAGAGGGGGACAGAGGATGGGAAGTAGGCTCTGCGCTGACAGCGTGACAGCACAGAGCCCGATGTGGCGCTCGAACTCACAAACCTCGAGATCATGACCTAAGCCGAAGTCGGATGCTCAACCAACTGAGCCACCCAGGTGCCCCTAGCCACATCCTTTTCTATTAGCTAGCTTTTCTCAGATTAAACCTACCGGATTGGGTCACACTGAACATGAAGAAGCTCTGTGGTGGTCGTGCGCCTGCCGTAAGGTCCTGTATTCGTGTGCCCCTGTGCTTTCGAGGAGGGACATCTTGGTCTACGAATAAAACCTGAAGGCTAGGGCTTTGTCTTTTACTTCTGTGTAACCCTGCAAACCTGCAGAGCCTCACACACAGGGCCCACCCAGAAGAAAAGTGTCTACACAGTTCCTTCAGGGAGGGTCTTGGGAGAACTTATAATGAACAAGAATTTCTCCATGAGGTATTTATGAATAAAGTTATCATCTCCACTCATCAGGAGAAATTTCAACAATATCAAACCAACCTCCAGCAACCTGGATGAGGCCTTGATGGAATCTCAAAGCTGAAGGTACTTTCAGTATTCCTCCTACCCTTCCATTTTACTGGCTAATTATCCTGAAGCACAGAGATAAATGTGTCGCATGCCTTAGAAAACTGGTGTCCTGCCTGAGTTCAAACCAGGTTATAACCAGCTTCTGAGACTAGTGGCCCCATTCTGCATCTAGGGCAGTGATGCTCAGCCCTCCCCGGGCACTGGAACCCTCTGGGCGACTTTCAAAAAATACTTAGTTTGTAGGCCTCATGACAGAGATACAGATTTAACTGGTCTGGGTTGGAGCCTGGGAATTTACGTTTTTAAAAGCTTGACATGGAAAAAAGTTGTAAGGGGTTTTAACGCACAGGTAAGATTGAGAACCACCAATCTAATGGTTAGGAGGGCAAAGAGGAGATGGGCAAGAGTTTGTGGTGGTCTCTTTAGGCTGATTTGTAAGGCACTGGGGAGCTATTGGAAACTTATGATCGGTGCGGTGACATGAAAAACGAAAAACAAAAAACCAGTCATTATGCATCAGAAGACCAGGTAATACAGGCATTGGCATAAATAAAAGGGGCTGTCTGTCCAGGCAGAGGAAGGAAACTGCTGCTGTCTCCTGCGACAGGATGTTTGGCAGCCAAAGGGCCACCATTAGCGATCAGCCAGACAGGATGTAAATGGAAACCAGCCCTTGGCCTTGTCTCCATTCTCTTTTCTTTCCCATTAAAAATGGGTCAAGTGCTGACCTCAGCATGATGTTAGCTTATCTGCTGTGAAGAATAAAGCTAAGTTTCCACATACTAAGCTTTATTACTCTGGTCCAGAATTTTCTTAACAATAAAGGTTTCAGGGGATGCCTTTTAGAAAAACAACTCACAGCTATAATAATAGCTATTGCCTTTAATTACATGGGCTCTTTTTCTAGAAAAATAATCATCCAAAATTTCCAACAGAGTATTATCCCAAAGTCCTGAGGCAGTGATGTTTTTTTATTTTGTTACGATAATAACCAGTTTTGGAGAGACTAAGGTGAAATACTCATCCTTAATCTCTACTAGCAGAAATATAAATCAGGTCAATCTTCATGGAAATTGGACAGTGTATGCTATGAGCTTGGAAATAATTCATACTTTTTGATCTATTGCTATAGATCTATTCCTCAGAAAGGACTCTAAGAAAATAATCAGAGATGTGATATTTGCATACAAGTTTATCACACAATATAGGATATATCGTATGTGTGAATATATATAAATAAAGAATGCTGTCTTTATTGGTCACACTGTCTAAATACCTGGACAAAGAAAGGAATCAGAAGTCACCGGAGGCTAATTTGGAGTTCTCCTGTTACAGTTCTCTGTTTTCTGCAAACTCTTCATATATGTATGTAATAGCATAGAAGTTTGCCATAAAATATTGAAAATTTGGAAGCAACCAAAGTAAATGTACAATGAAAGTGACCAGTTAAATAAATTTTGGTGCCTCATTAAACAAAATATTAAGAATCTATTAAAATTATGACTTTAAATAATAATATATTAGAGAGTGCTCATGGTATATTTTAAGTGAAAAATGGGATGTTACAAAGCACTTTTTAGTAGAGACTTATTTTTTTAAGTGCATATTACAAATATAAAAATCTACTTGAGGGAAATATAGTAAATATAGCTGATAGGATATAGTTTATTTTTCCATAGTTTCTACATTTTTAAAAATAAACGTGCATTACTTTTATGATTCTAAAAGACACAAAAAATGTTTTGTTCTCAATACATATTGAGTGTCAATGAAGTTTTTTAAAAATAACAAATTACCAGTCTTGTCCCCTTTATGAGTGAAAGGGCATATGTTTCTAAAAAGGTTTCTGGATCTATACCAATTATGTTTTTAAAGCACCAAATTTCTTATTCTCTTTAAGAGAGGCTTTCTGACCTCAGCTTGTCCCTTGCTATTTGTCCCTTAATCCAGGCTGTTACTAGTTGTAATGCTGAGAATCATAGTCATACATTCCCAAGATATCTGTGAGTACTGTGCTCAGCAGAATATTCATGTTCTTTCTTAATGATAATCTCTATAAAAGTTTGCACAGCCAAGGATCAGGAAATGAAGAAAAGGTATTATGGGCACTGAGTCAATGGGGCTCCACAAACCACCAAACACTACGAAGCACATAACACTGGTTCCTTCACTCCTAGAAGCTCATTAGTTCTATTCTGAGATTCAGGGCCAGATCCAGGGTCCTCACGAACCAGAAAGCATCCTCCCCAGCCAGGTCAAGCTATTTGAGAGAAATACCAGGACTCCGGTTCATCTCTAGGATGGTACAGGGTATTCCATGTGTCTTGAACTGAAGAGAATTGGCTTGTTCTCATTAGAGAAGACCTGAGAGTCTTGGCATGAGAATAGAGAGTTCATCAATGTGTGCAGGTTGACTTTAGCATGCTTGCTCTTGAAGCCCCTCCTCAATACACCCAGAGTTGAATCTGAGCTGCTACTTTGATCAGGCTTCAGGGTGGGCATGGCAAAGAACCAGGGGGCAAGAGCTTGTCATGCCATCTGCTCTATGGCATTAGAGCCAGCAGGTGTCATGGCCCCATTCAGTCTCTATCTCTGAAGGTCAAAGCCGTCAGCTGGAAGGCAGCTGCTTGCTTTGGCAATTAGTTCTCAGAAGGTGAAAGGAAGCACGTATATCTGTGGTTAGCAATGGAAGTGGGTGCCACACATCAGTGTCCCCCTCTGCACTCTCAGAGCACTGTACCACTCAGGTAGGGAACGAGACCCACCTCATAGGAAGTTCTGATGAGTCTGAAGATGTCTACTTCAGGGTAGGGTTCCACGTCATCACTGAGCAGGGAGTGGAGGTGAGGGATGGGAGGCAGAGTGCTGTCTTTATTGGTCACACTGTCTAAATACCTGGACAAAGAAAGGAATCAGAAGTCACCGGAGGCTAATTTGGAGTTCTCCTAATACAGTTCTCTGTTTTCTGCAAACACTTCATTTTAAAGCATACTTTAGAATTTATACTTCATCTTAAGTATTTCCTTAAGAACAGAATAAAATCTTCCTAACTTCTAAAGATGCAGCCTATGAAAATGAATCCTCAGCCACAGACAGAAGTGGGCATTATACTGCACTGAGCCAAGTAAGACTCACGAAACCAAGGGGAAAGAGAGAAGGCAAGTTCAGAGAAGGAACCGGAGGGGTTTTCAAAGTGAGGCTTGGTCTGTTACCTTCCCAAAACGGTCATGGCCTCCCCGTCGTCCTTGCAGCTCAACAGTTTGTCCACATTTGCATCCAGCACGGCCAGGGCCAACTGGAATATCACCTTGATTCCTTCATAGAAGAAACAGTCCACAACCACAACCGCACTCTCAAAGGGCATCACGCTGAGAAAGAGCGTGAGGAACCAAGACAGGGAGATGGTAGAAATCACGCCCAGGTCCTGCATGCAGTCGTAGAGCTGCGGGACATAGTCTCGCGCCAGTTCCTCGAAGACACCCTGGTCGACCAGCGCGCCTGCAGCGGAGGTGGGCACAAAGGGTCACAGGTGAACCCACCGCACCTTCTCACCCAGGAACCCAATCAAATGACTTGACTACAATAATCCAGCTCACAATTGCTGCGGAGACAGAACTCAGCTCCCTTCTCTAACTGTTCTGCCGCTACCATGTTACCAGGTACTAAGTTACTAGACCAAGGTGTCAACATAGCTCAGTCAGCAGATTAGTTCTGGGTGTTTCTTCTCTTTCCAGAGTCTTCCTGTCCTGCTTCCCTACCACAAAAGGGCAATAACACAACGGTAAGGGTTGTTGGAAAAGTCAGTTTAGAAAGTTTTCATGATATATAATTGTTCGGTTAGGCATGAAATGTATATCTAAGTAGCTCCGTTTCCTGGCAAACTCATTTAAAAAACAAGTTGCTTTGGGGCGCCTGGGTGGCTCAGTCGGTTGAGCGTCCATCCGACTTCGGCTCAGGTCATGATCTTGCCATTCCCGAGTTCGAGCCTCGTGTAAGGCTCTGTGCTGACAGCTAGGAGCCTGGAGCCTGTTTCAGATTCTGTGTCTCCCTCTCTCTCTGCCCCTCCCTCACTCACACTCTGTCTCTCTCCATCTCTGAAAAATGAATAAACCTTAAAAAAAATTTTTTTAATAAAAATAATAAAAAACAAATTGCTTTTCTGGATGCACAGTCCCCACAAATGAATTGTTGATTTTAGTGAGAGGTTATTTTTTTATTTTTTTAAGTTTATTTGAGAGAGGCGGGGGGGGGGGGGGGTGGAGCAAAGTGGGGAGGGGCAGAGAGAGAGGAAAACAGAGCCAAGAAGGCTCCTCACTGTCAGCACAGAGCCCAACATAGGGCTCTGTCCCACAAACCATGAGATCATGACCTGGGCCGAAATCCAGACTCAGTAGCTTAACCCACTGAGCCACCCAGGCACCCCTTAAATGAGTGTTTTTTAAGCTCAAAAGCATTCTAGGGGCACCTGGCTGGCTTACTGGTAAAGCATCTGACTGTTGATCTTGGAGCTGTAAGTTCGATCCTAACACTGGGTGTACAGATTACTTAAAAAAAAAAAAATCTAAAAAAAAGCATTCCAGTTGTACACACTCATGATCAACTTACTGGCGTTTCTGGAGAATTTTTCCAATGAATCAAAATCAATGAATCAGTGTGAAAAGGTTTAGAAATGAAGAGCACATAGGGCATACAATTTACTACACTAGCAACAAAAAGCTTGTCCTGCTAAAGGGAATGTCTAACACGTGAGAGGATTATAAGGAGTAACAGTAATAATTTGTTTAAATGCTTACAGTCATTGTTTGCTTTGCCATGAAACCAGTTCTGAAAAAAACTGCAGCAACTTAGTTTTGCATACATTTTTATATGATCTTTTTTCTTTTTTTTGCATATTTCTGTTCTCCACAGATTCCATCCTTTTCATGAAAACATTTTTTGCCAAATCTTTTCAGGTTGATTGACAGCTGACATGTTTGGTGCAGTTCACACATGCCACAGAGTGACACCCACATCAAATGTTTTCTAAAATAATTCCTGTAACAGTGATACATGCATATTCTCTTACGCTCCGCGGGGCTCCTTTGGGTACAATCTTATATTAATTCAAGCCCTCTCACTCCCATTTTGGGAAACTGGAGTTGTCTAAAATTCTTTTGGCTAATGGTGACTGGAAATGGTGTTCTAGCCGGTATCTTGGCTCTAGAAACATCTTCGCTATGAGCCGTGGGTCAAAATGTTGACTACATCCCGCACGTACCAACAACTCTGGTGTTGTAGTAATCGGGAAGCATGCGTTCACACAAAGCCACTAGCAGCCAGAAAGCTTCCTCCTCTTTGGCATAAAGCAGCAGCACTGATGTGACAATATTCATGGCCTAAAGGCATGAAAAAGGCTGTTGTCAAATGTATTTTAAATACATCATACACGTTAGCATAAGAAATCTTGTTGACCTAAAGAAAATTACTGAGTTTGTCTCACAGGGCCAGCAAACTTTTTCAGCAAAAGGCTAGATAATAAACATTTAAAGGCTCTGCAAGCTAGATACACATATTATTCCAAAGTTTTGTTTTGCTTATATTATTTAGAACCCTTTAAAAATGTACAAACCTTTAGTCCTTGATCTGGTAACCGTTAAGGGTCTTTATGAACACTAATATTCACCAAGGACTGAGCCCCTGCACACAGGCAAGCCCTTATGCAAAAACTTTGCCCAAAGGCTGTTTGACAAAGCTTGTTAACCTGTGAAAATCTCAGTGTTTTTAATCCTTAATTCATGAGGTAAATGTTTCCTTTTTAATGTTCCATAATGGTTTCTATAACCAAGTGCACATGGCCTGAGGCTCTCCTCTGAGAACAATAAAACCTTTCAAATTTGGCGTCCTCACCCACTATTTCCATCTGGACAAGGATGGTAGTGATATGTAACAGTGATTTAGACTCCAAAGGAACCTACTTTATTAAAAGATACTATCACATAGCTCATAACCACTCAAGGCTCAACTATTTTAATAGTCCTCTTCATTAAAAAGAGGAAGATCAAAAGATAAATATGAATTCTGTAATTGCAGAAGCCAACTAAGTCCGGTACCTCTTTTGATCTACAAACCAGTAATCGTTCATCAGACTTCTACAACACGCATACCAAAAAAGGAATTTGGGTCTAATAGGCTTGTTCTTGTAAGTCTTAATATTTTCCCAAGTGCAATCATTATTAAAATTTCACTTGAGAATTAACCTGACGATTCTAGTACATCACGGTTGGTTCCTTAGGCATTTATTTAGTCAAGGTAAGTCTGAGGGTCTGCTTTATAACAGGCTCTAGACTAAGTATTGGGGGATGGGTAGGAGGGGAGGACACAGAGGTGACAAGTTTCACAGGGCTTAAATGTTGATGTCAGAGAGACAGAATAAAGATGCAAACATTAATTAACCAATTTGGGAGTATATTTAAATGAAGTGCTATCAAAACGGTAAAGTAATGCGGTACAGGAAGACCTGTACTGCGTGTGTGTGTGTGTGTGTGTGTGTGTGTGTATGTGTGTAGAGGAATTAAGCCTACTTTAGCATTTATCTATTTATGTATTTTTGTGTTAAGCAGTCATTTAGTAAAAAATACATTATACCATCTTTCTGGATTTGGGGCAAGTTTGAAGTATTTGTCAACATATTAAACGTTGTATTTGGTTGTGATTTCTTTTCACATCTTTTTGGAGTACCGTTGACACAGGTTTATACATTATGCTATGTTCACAAGTGTAGCTGCCATCTGTTCCTACAGATACATTGATACATTGCTATTACAATATTACTGACTACATTCCTTACGCTGTGTCTTTTATTCCTGTGGCTTATTCATTCCATAACTGGAAGCTTCTATCTCCCACAAAAATACGGAATGCTTCATAAATTTGTGTGTCATCCATGCGATAGGCCATGCAAATCTTCTCTGTATCACTCCAATTTTAGTATATGTGCTGTCAAAGCAAGCCCAGATTTGCTTTAGCTTTTAGCTGGATGGTCAGGGAAGGCCTCTCTGAATATATGGCCTTTAAGTCTAAAGTCATATAATCTTGGAGCTTTCCAAATTGTGGTATATGTCCTAGTACAAGAGATAATTTTAGTTGGTATGGGGCAACATTTTTTAAATAGAGGATTAGACATTTATTTTAGTGTGTATTAAAATATAATCATAGCATAAAAGAGTTCTATTCTCAAGGACGTTATTACCTAGGATGCAAAGTAGGAGCACCGTGGAACCGAGAATCCAGAATCACAGGCCTGGTGCTCAGACATGCTCTCTTTTACCTCAGGGAGGGATGAGGGGTGGCTCAGAGAGTAATAAGAAGCGACTTTCCAAGGTCACCCAGCTACATGGTGTTGGATCCAGAAAGGGCATCCTTATCTCCTGGCTCCTCTGCTCAGTGGAGTGGCCTCAACTCAGGGAGATTTTGCTCCCCAGGGGGTATTCAGCAATGCCTAAAGACATTTTGGTTGTCCCAACTAGGGGGTTCTACTAGCATTTAGTGGGTGGATGTTATTAAATGTGTTATTAAACGGGAATGTTATTAAACATCCTACAAAGCACAAACGAAGAATTATCCAGTCCACAATGTCTATAGTGCTGAGGCCAAGAAACTTAGGTGCAGGGATGGTTCTAGAAGTTAACCATTCTTCTTTCTTCTTCTCACTTACTTACTGGTTAATAAACAATTAAAAAAAAAAACTAAACCATCTGTGTCATTTACCTGGCAATATCCTATATTAGGATTTCGAAAAGCGTAAGCTGTTAAGACTCTCCGTAGAGCAGCAATGCCCATCTCATTCTGGAAAGCTGGATGTTCTGGAAGGGAGCGGTGTAAATCCCTCTCGATCTCCTCCGTGGCGAGATTATACTTGCCCATGGACTTCTCCACTAGATCTTCATAGTACCCAGGGTGTGTGGCCTTCTCATTGATTGCACCTAGGAAATACCCAACAGATACAACGTCCAAAAGTGCAAGCCCTGCCCTCGGTCTGCAGACATGGCTTCCCAACTGAACCCCTTCACGTTCCTCACCACTCCAGGGACACTTGCGAAATAACAATGACGTCCCACAGATGTGGGCTCAAAGAGCTCCCGAGGCAGGGGCTTGCAAGCGAAAAATCTGCGTTCCACAGAACTTCCAAGAACAATCCTGGGGGGCCACTTAGGGGAAGAGTAAGCCGAAGCCTCCCCGTCTCAGCCCTCCCTCAACCAGAGCAGCTTTGCTGGTACTTTATTGGGGTTTTCCTTAAGATTTCACTTGAAAAGGGAAGTTTTGTCTCTCAAAACGAGTCCACACGCTGCTTGCTGAAGCATAAGCGTTGAAGAGTCCAAACAGCCATACTGAAGAGTAGGAGGAGGTGCTACAGCACATGGAGGGGTTTGGAGAAGTGCAGGGGGTGGGTGGGGTGGGCATTCCTAGCAGTGAGCCACCCTCACGGATGGGAGTTTCCCAGGTGGCGGGGATGAGAATGGAGAAATGAGTTGAGGATCACTGGTTTGAGATCCTTGCATTTTAAGATTCTTAAAGACAGAAAGCCCTATATGAGAATATCTAAATCAAAATCTACTTAAATACAACTTAGGTAATTATAAATTCCCCCTCTCTCTCTCTCTCTCCACACACACACACACACACACACACACACACATACATATATGCACATGTTAAACATACATACACACACACTACAACACAGAACAGACTGATCTGTATTTCACTGATTAGAAATTAGAGCCCTTAGGATGGCCTGGGCCTTGTCAATGACAGTCACCTGGGGAGACAGCCTTCCCACTCACACTTACCCTGGATAAGGCAGTCTGGTTGACAGCAACTTAACACTGGCTTTTGCTTTGTTCTCAAGGGAGATTTGCAAAGATATCTTACCCTCTGGCCTGCACTTCACTTCACTGGGTACACTGAGCCAGGTCCTGGTACAATGGCCCTGAGAGTCACGAGGAGCAAGGCGGCACCCAGGCAAGGCTCCCCTACCAGAAGCTGGGCTCTCCCCATGGGTGGGCTGGCTTCACATGCACCCCACCTCCAGGGAGCTGGATGGAAACAGAGGCTGCTGTCTACCCAACAGAGGCAGCAGGGAGCCCATTCCACCCTCGGGCCTCCATCACCATTAAAGAAAACACTGGATCTAACTCTAGATGCATCTCTGCACTGTGCTTGTGTACCACTATGTACTGTTTCTTGGTGCTGACTTTGAGCTTTGTTTTCATCCAAAATGTGGCTGTAAGTAACTTCTGATTTGAACGAGGATGAAAAAGAAATTTTTTATTTACAATGTGAACGATCTGAATCAAGTTGTCGAGGTGACTAGTTCGCCAGACACAAGGAAGACAGAAGACCGGACAGGAAGGCTCTTCTTGGGCTGGATTTGTGTAATCAGAGATCATTTGACTCAAATTTGGATTTCTTTTTTTTTCTTTTAATTTTTTTTTTAATTTTTTTAACCTTTATTGATTTTTGAGACAGAGAGAGAGAGAGAGCATGAATGGGGGAGGTTCAGAGAGAGATGGAGACACAGAATCTGAAACAGGCTCCAGGCTCTGAGCTGTCAGCACAGAGCCCGACGTGGGGCTCGAACTCATGGACTGTGAGATCATGACCTGAGATGAAGTCGGACGCTCAACCGGCTGAGCCAGCCAGGTGCCCCCCTTTTAATTTTTTTTAACATTTATTTATTATTGAGAGACAGAGAGACACAGAGCATGAGCAGGGGAGGGGCCAAGAGATGGAGAGACACAGAATCTGAAGCAGGCTTCAGTCTCCGAGCTGTCAGCACAGAGCCTGACGTGGGGCTCGAACCCACAAACTGCGAGGTCGTGACCTGGAGCCAAAGTCGGATGCTTAACCGCTGAGCTACCCAGGCGCCCCTCAAATTTGGATTTCTAAATGAGGAGCTAAGGCTGGTCTACTGAAGGACAACGAAAAAGCCATATGAATGAGGATAGAACAAACTAGTTTTACATGAAACACATGAAGCCAATTATTTTTCAGGATTCTATCCCCCAACTGCTGAGATGTTAATACATCTCATTACGGGCGATTACCATTTGTATTTACTTTTAGAAAGAGCTACAACCTGTTTGTTTGTTTGTTTGTTTAAGGCTGTCCTGTAAGCCTGGTAACTTTTCTTCTAATTGTAATGTTATTTTTTAAAATAAAAGGTTTTGATAATGGCACTTGTGTCAGACCATCTTAGTTTCATATACAAATATTCAAATAAGCTTATTTAAAACAATTACATTTCAGGCCTCTAACCAGGTAAAGCACCTGATTTACAAAGACTGGTGACAACAAAAAAACGCCCTGGATGTTCATGACAGAACAGACCCCCAGATGCTTTCAGCTTGGAGGAAGGTATGACAGGCCTAGCTGAAGAACCTCTGGTCTCCAGCAGGGCTCAAAGGTCTGACCCCACAGGGCTGTGTCTGGGCAGGAGCCTGGAGGGGGACCCAAAGGTCCACGACAACCCCCTTCTGTCCTTCCTGGCATCTCCAGCTTGGAGTGTAAGTGTGATCTGGGTGGGCCTTCAGTTCTAGTGCACGTTCTGGCCTCCCCTTCACATCTCCATGTGATAACCAGCAAATGCAGGAGGTGGCAGAAGCCACGCATGAGGCTTTCTCATTCCTCCCTCTCCCCACCTTAATGAGGGCTATGAGCGTGTGCCACACTTACCCATTTTCAATGAAGTGGACACAGCTGGGAAAGGAACAAAGACTTCAAAAATCACAAAGAATCGTACTCTTACCCTTCAGGATCTCTCTTCTTCTAAATAGCATTAGTGAAGTGATGGAAGAGGTTATGCGGATTTGGGGGATGGGGGCTTCAATATCTGGACAGGTGTATATGCATCCTGTGTTTTTATCGAGGGACTTCAACACTTTGCGAAGGAAAGGGGATTTAGTGCTGAACTGGAGGACTGCATATTTGAAAAGAGCCCAGGTGCATGAGAGAAGGCAGCAAGGGCGCGCTGAGGTCCTGCACACCCTGGGGCCAGTACGCTCCGCCCCCCACGCCTGTCCATACCTGACAGTAGCAGCCAGAGGTCCCCCCGCATGCTCTCCGGGATGCCCTTCAACACCAGCTCCCGGGTCTTTTCTGTGCGGTACATGCAGATCCCTTGCCCATACTCGGCAAAGTGAATCTTCCAAGCTTGCTCCTTCAAAAATTCTTTGGCCTGAAAGGGATAATGAAACATGACTACATGCCAAAGTATGTCGGGGACAGACAGGAGAAGTTGGATGGAAGGTCAGAACATCTCCCCTGGTGAACGGAGTGGTTCTGTTCTGGACAGAACTCAGGAGAACAAAGAACTCAGATTCTCTGCAGTCCTTCCCTAATTGGACACCTGTACCACAGCCTCTGGTCCTGCCTCGAAGCTTTCTAGACCAGAATCAGAATTCCACTTACGTGAAACAGGTCAGCAGAATGCGAATTGGCTTTATGGCTTTATGTGTACACCTCCGAGTGAAAGTGAGCTGATGTTGTTTAAACATGGGCTGAGAGATTACATACTTATTTGTTGGCTGACTTAAACACTCAAGACGAGATAAAAACAAATGTCACCTGTAACTCTACAACTTATCTCCTTCTTTGAAGAAGCTGTTCTACAATCGAATGAGAGATTTAGATAAAAATCTGCTGTGCTTCTAGGAAAATGTTTCTTTACGTAAATATTTATCAGTTTACTTCGATTAGAAATATTTTTAAATGTTATTGCTCTAATATAGAAAAGTTTCAGGCAAGAGCAGGAGGCACCCACCAACTTTGGGTTGAATTCCTCGGGGGACCGCCGCCGATACATGGTCATCAGGGTCTGCGTGGCTGTGGGAACGCTGTTGCCGTTCAGGTTGAACTGGCGCTCTCCATCGGCCTCGGAGCTCGTGCTTCTCTGAGGGCTGGAGGAGACAAGGCTGCTGGGCCGAGAATACACCTGCCAATGCAGAGAGGGACAGACAATGAAAGGGACAGACGTAGAAGCTACTTCTTCAGTGTCCTCTGTACAGACACCAACAGCTACATCATGGTTCCCAAAATGGTTCTTGCTGTGTGAAGACGCAGGAGGAAGGCAGCAAGCCAGCATTTTGGCGGGGATTAGCAGGTTTGTGGGTCACAGAACACAGAGCTTCAGTGCTGAAAACACGTTTCATCTAATTTCCGATGCATTTTTGCAACAAACTAGTTGACCGTTAGCCTCCGATTAGCATGCAGGCAAAGCATGACGGGGCTGAATCAACTGCTTATTGACAGAGGGACCGCCTCCTCATGCCCACATGAGCTCAGACCGGGTAGACAGGGGCAGGGATGTTCCTTGTGAGGTCACCATCTTTACAATTATGTTTTAGCTGCCAATTTCCCTGGATGTTGGTCCAGGGCCTAATTCAAAAGGGACACAATAGATATTTTTTATCATAATAAAAACATCATCATGATGTTGCATTTCAGATTTGAGACTTTATTTAGTGACCTCTGTGCATTCCCGACAATGTCACTATATGGACCAGAGCCACTTGCTGTGTAAACAAGACACATCACTCAATGCTTTCTTCAACTATAAAATAGGCAGGTTAGACCAGATGATCTACAAGGCTGTCCAGCTCTGGGATCCCAAATACAAACTCCATGGGATTCAAATGAGTTATTGCTCAGATACTTCCCTGGGCATCAGGGGAGGAGCCTTATCTTAGCACAGCTGCAGAGCTTGCAGATCAAACAGAACAGATGAGGAAGGGAACATTCTGGGGCAGAGTAGGACGAAGGCAAATACCCTCAGGCGTCTCCCACAGACCTCGTCATCTGAACTGTTGTAGCTGCCTGCAAACTCTTTGTCCGAGTAGATTTTGGAGGTCGTCTGTTGCAGGAAATCAGAGATCCTCTGCACTAGAAAGTCTCTATCTTTCAAATTGGCAAATAGGAAGGTCATCCTGTTCCTGGTGCTGATGGATAAAGGGCTGGGGAGTACGCTGGAGCTGTCTGCCTTTTCCACAATTGTCACCTGAAAAGAAACATGAAACACGAAACAAAGCATTACTTTCCAGGGATCACCCAGCAGTAGCCTCCGAGCAGCACGAAACAAGGAACACAACACTTCATATTCTGGAGGAACCACCTGTATTTTACTGAGGCAGAATGAGAGTCTTTGACTCTGTTCCAGTAAAATAAAATAGCTCATAACAAATCAAACTGGAGCTCTTATCAGAAGCTGGAATTGTCTTGCTGGTCTTTCCAAATCAGCAGTTCTACAATGGGAGTGATTTTGTTATCTGGGAGACATTTGGCAACATCTAGAGGCATTTCCGGTTGCCACAGTGGAGGGTACCAGTGGCATCTAACAGGTAGAAGTCAGGGATGCCGCTAAACACCCTGCAGTGCACAGGGCAGCTGGCCCCCAACAGAGCTTGGCCCTTTCAACGCCGTGGGCCAGGCGTAGATAGGGCCAAGCTTTAGAAGACGTGTTGCAAAGAAACTCCTTGATTTTCATTAAAATTTCACAAAGCCATAAAGGAGCCGACTTCTAGTTGCTGCATCATCCATAAGAGACAGAAACAACCCGTGATACTTGTGCTTTTTTGCCAAGATTAATGTTGGGATGGCTTTCAAAATGCTGCCAACCTTTCAAACATCTCATTGGAATTCCAGAGCTTTGCATCCCTCCCCTCTTTCCACTTGAAAGTTTTAAAGGCTCCATTCTGAACAGACACGATGTAAACAGCTTAACTGCAACCCTATCTGCCTGCACTGGCTGACTCTGTGTGTGTGTGCGCCATGTGTGTGGTGAAATGAATCTACCAAATCAGGAGACAAGTAGGAAAGAAGGACATCTGTTTTAGCTCTGAACTGAAGACACGCATTTGGTGCTTTATAATAGGATTTCCCTCACCTGGAAAGTAAGATAAATGCATTAAAATATTTTTCTTTAGGGGCACCTGGGCGGCTCAGTCAGTTAAGTGTCCGACTTTGGCTCAGGTCACGATCTCACAGTTCGTGAGTTTTGAGTCCTGCGTCAGGCTCTCTGCTGTCAGCACAGAGACTGCTTCGGATCCTTTGTCCTCCTCCACTCTGCCCCTTCCTTGCTCACAAGCAGCATGCTCTCTCTCCCTCAAAAGTAAACATTAAAATTTTTTTTCTGGGGCACCTGGGTGGCTCAGTCAGTTAAGTATCCGACTTCGGCTCACGTCATGATCTCATGGCTCGAGGGTTTGAGCCCTGCATCAGGCTCTGTGCAGACAGCTCAGAGACTGGAGCCTGCTTCGGATTCTGTGTCTCCCCCTCTCTCTCTGTCCCACCCCCACTCGGGCTCTCTCTCTCAAAAATAAACATTAATTTTTTTTAAAAACTATTTTTCTTTAGCACATTAGGGAAAAAGATCTCAAAGCGAGCCCTAGATAAATGGTTTATTTACAGCAGCTCTGACTATAATGCTTAAAGTTCAATTTCGCTTCCCCTCTTCACTTCCACCTGTGAGCAGTCTAGACAGGTTCAACTGTAACTTCTTTATTAACATTTTCATGTTAAATACATTCTCCCCAAAGCAGAACTTTAAAATCTTTTCCCCCGTCAAGGCTAAGAAACCTGCTGCAGTTGCCTGAAAAGCTGCACCACCCCAAGTGCAAAATGGGTACAACTCCAGGGAGGGAAGACTGCAGAACCTGACTTCTGCTCTCAGATTTCATAAATACATATAGTTGGATATATACTTATATATTTTAAAGGAATCCCAAGATACATGGAGTTGCACATAAAAGTGTTTTTTTTTTTCCTAATGCAAAAAAGCTGCAGAAATGGGAAAAACAATTTCTTTACCATGAGAAGGATTTTCCCATGGCACTTAAAACATGTTAAATAATACCTATTTTTAAAAGACCTATAAAAACTCCTTTTCTCATAAATTTTTTTCTGATTCTTTGGGTCACCAGATGTCTCAGACTAAATGACACATGCCAAGGGAAATAAAGGTTCAAGTTCCATACCTAAAACCTAGATAGCCATGTGAATCTTGATGAGGTCAAAGTGGAAAGACCTTTAGCTAGATGAACACAGAAACAACCAGGAAGCTCCCACATAAAACATATGAATACTCACATGCACTACAAAATATTTTTTGCTGACAAATGATTTCTGGTAGAATCCTATCCCATAAGCTTTGTGACAAAGGAAAGGGTAACAGCTACATTTTAGTATTCTAGTTTAATGAGACATGTTTGTCTTACCAATTGGGTTATAAAATAGACTGGAATTAAAGGGAGACTTCATCTGGAATCTCCATCTAATGAGGAACCTAATTGGTTCACTCTACCTTCCTGCTTTGCTGCCTCAGTAATTGCTTCAAAATCTGTAGTAACATGATTCCATGATTCTGTGTCAATTTGGTCTACCTTAAGTCTATATGTGAAATATACATTAACAATATTCAGTCAATATTTTGGCTTATTTTTAAAAAATCAAATGGAACAATAATTCCTAGTTTATACAATCCTAAAAGTTTCCATTTCAAGCAGGATGTAATGTTCCCGTGGAGACTGCTGCTCATAGATCAGCTTAACTCAGTTCTGTCTGCTCAGACAGACCCCATGTATGGGGTAGAGGGTGGAGGGTAGGGGGCCCACGCCATCATTTTTCTGTCATTAAGGTTACCTAAAGGTAGTAAAAATTACATTAAGTCCTTTGCTTCTCCCACTAGTCGGGATTGGGGTCTATCATTATTCTATCTTGGAGATTCATCAGGTTAAGGGGAAGGTCACTGCTGTTTCATTGAGCTAGTTCTTTAAAGTTGCATCCACCAACCACAACGTGCTTTATTCCTCAATGCTACGCCCACTGTCGCTCCTCCTCCGATTTACCCTGAAATATAACTGAAGTATCTCTGCTCCACCCTCTGTTAGGGAAAACAAGCAAGCAGAAGATGGGCTGAGAATATCAATCCCCATTCTCTCAGGTGCCCTGAACTCTCACTATTGTGTTGTACGTTGCACTGAAGGGTAAACAGAGCCAGCTGGAGGTGGTGAACAGGAGAGCGGACATATCGACAGCAGCTTATGACCTCCTCCACTGCATCCTCCTCTGGATAAACAGAGCGATGACTCCCTCAGATTCACAACTACACATCCTTAATCCTGGAATGGGTTTCTTTCTTGAAGAAAGAACCTGCTGGTGCAGGTAACTTGCTTGTAGGTAGTACTTGAGGAAGAAAATTAAGTTTAATGACAGTCTATGGCAAAGAAGGTACATTTACTGGGAAATGTTATGAAATCCATTCCAGAGTCAGCACTTGTTGAATTATCTGTCTCAGAATTGCCCCCACAACATATCCTGGCCTCAAAAAGTGTTATAATAACAGTTAGCTCATATTATGAGAAGGAGAACTAGATTTGACAACTGCCTAACATTTTGCATTCTTTTTGATCCACCAATTCAGCTTTTAGGAATTTATAATTCATACTTTAAGGAAAATTATACACATGATTGGGAGACAATGAAAACAATACAAGGGTCCAACCACAGGGAACTGAGCAAATAAGCTTTATATATACATTTAATGGAATAATATGCAGTTGTTAAAAATTACACTGTAAAAGAATATTTAATAATATGGGGAAAAGTTTAATATATACTCAGTATTAAGGGAAATAGGTAAAAAATAAAAATTCCCTATGTTTTATGTCTTAATAATATAAATGACATATACACAGCAAAGTACAGAAAAAGCCTGGGAAGCCGTACAGCAGGTTAACAGTGGCTATCTTTGACGGATGGAACTAAGGGTGAATTTTGTTTTCTTTTTGTATATACTTTCACAAATTTTCTGTGACAATAGTGAATTATTCTTTTTTAAAATGTTTTTTGGTTGTTTTTTTGTTACTGTTTTTGTTTGTTTTTGAGAGAGAGAGAGAGAGAGAGAGAGAGAGCAAGCACGGGAGGGGCAGAGAGAGAGGGAGACACAGAATCCGAAGCAGGCTCCAGGTTCTGAGCTGTCAGCACAGAGCCCGATGTGGGGCTCGAACTCACAGACCAGGAGATCATGACTTGAGCCGAAGTCAAACACTTAACTGACTGAGCCACCCAGGCATCCCGTGAATTATTCTTAAAACAAGAAGAAAAAAAAAAACCCAGAAAATAAATCTGCTTACATAATTTTTTTTTTTTTTTTTAAGAAAAGAAGGCAGAGGGAAACTTGAATTCTTTACTCTAGGGAATCTCAACAAAGGGTGAATCTTAATTATATAATCAAAACTTCTAACCACCTTAACTTCTAGAAAAGCAACAGGGCGTGTTGAAGTTGTTACCAGGACAACTTTAAGACTGTAAGACTTCCAGCCTCCAACAGCCTAACATGGAGTTCCTTCTTAACTCCAAACCTCCTGGCAAGATTTCCATACAAGTACCAGAACAATCTACCTCCGTGAAGACATGACAGGACCCACCTCCTCCCCAGATACAGTAAGAATGTGTAGAGAGTAAGAATGCACAATGCCTTCATTGTGCATGAGGACCAGCCTGGGACTTTATTAAAATACAGATTCCTAAACCTGCAGAGATTCAGATGTAGGGCGGGTTCAGGAATCTGCCTCTGTGGCCAGCAACTGCGGAGATTCTACTGCAGGCAATTGACAGATCAGAAGTGAACACTTGGCTTTCCGATTCACAATCTAGACAATCTAGACTGTTTCCTTGTGACCAAGCTGCTCTCAGGCTGTGAGCAGGTTGTAGTAACTACATTTCGTTCCTATATCTGATGCTTTGACATCCTGGGCCTTGCTAGCCCTGGGAGGACCATCTTCCCAGAGTTAGCAAGCTCCAAGGGATAATAAAAGACTCACCTGTAAGCAGGTCATTCCTGTGCAAACCAACCATCCAGAGCCCACACTTCCCACCCACCTCCTTTATTTAATTCAGCTCTCACACTCAAGGTCACTATCCCTGTCCTAATCACTGGGGGGGCCAGACACCAGATAACTAGGGACAACCCCTATGCCCCACAGCCTGCTGAGATTATTCCGACTAGACTAGTAAACCTGTTTACTCTGCCTTGCCTGTCTCTTCCCACGGAAATAACAGTAAAGGCTTTTTTTTTTTTTTTAAGTTTATTTATTTTGACAGAGAGAGAGAGAAAGAGAGAGAGAGAAACAATGAGAGCAGGGGAGGGGCAGAGAGAAAGTGAGAGTGGAGGCAAGGCAGAGAGAGAGAGGGAAAGAGAGAATCCCAAGCAGGCTCCACACTGTCAGTGCAGACCCCAATGCAGGGCTCTAATTCATGAATCTTGAGATCATGACCTGAAGCCAAAGTTGGACACTTCACCGATAGAGCCACCCAGGCACCCTACAGGAAAGGCTCTTGCCCACATTTTCACGGCTCCCTCTGCCTGCGGACCAAGTGTGTGCTTCCCAATGTGCCCCCATGGCCTCTCCTAGAGGGACTGTGAGTCCAACAAGCCATCTGATGGGTCTGGCCGCGTCACACCTGAATAATAATAGTACAATCTCCATCTTAAAACTCTAGGCTGCCTTTTCTAGGAAGAAAAGCTCTTACAGGTCACTGAGAGCAATGACAACACACAAAAGGGTGTGGCAGGTGCCAGCAAAGACTTATGAGCATTCACCTATGGTTAAAGCCAACGAAATGCTGGTAAAAACAACATTCCTGGTTCACACAGAAGAGTATCACAAATGCAGCTCCTAAGAGCTCCATTTCCCGCTGACACCTACCTCACGGAGTGGGATGATGAGGCTACACAGGTTCTCCTCCTTGCTGGTAAAGCAGATGTAATTTGTGGACACAAACATCTGCCCCAAAATGTGCATTTTGTTGAATGGAGTCCAGAGGGTGCAGTCTGTGTGGCCGTCTAGTTTTTCATCTTTCGGCAGTCGGAAAAGTGCACGGTATCTCTCACTCTTTGCCCTGGCATCAAGATCGCTGGAAGGCAGGAACAGTGTCACCTCACGCAAGAGCAAGGTTTCCGTTCCTTCTCAAGGACGTGTCAGTGGACATTCCCCAGCCCATCTCTCTGCCCCTCGATCTCGCCAGATGTATCCCTACCTTCTTGGCTTTCTACTGGAGCTAACTCCAACCTATGACTCAAAAGTGTAATATAATTACTTTGATATATTTAGGTCCCTTGTGTAGTCGTTTTACAATCAATATCTATAAATGTTCAAGAATCTTAGGAAAACTAGGCCTGGATAGGAAATCCATTCTTTTTCTAAAGGAATACAATAATTTCTAACAAGATTATTCCATTTATATTTATCCAGAGCCACTTTCTGGGCTTTACTTTTTTTTTTTTTTAATTTTTTTTTTTTAACGTTTATTTATTTTTGAGACAGAGAGAGACAGAGCATGAACGGGGGAGGGGCAGAGAGAGAGGGAGACACAGAATCGGAAGCAGGCTCCAGGCTCTGAGCCATCAGCCCAGAGCCCGACGCGGGGCTCGAACTCACGGACCTTGAGATCGTGACCTGAGCTGAAGTCGGACGCTTAACCGACTGAGCCACCCAGGCGCCCTGGGCTTTACCTTTTAAGAAAGACCTAATGAGAATGCAAACCAGCCTCGTGAATCTGCTGGCTATCACTGTCTGCCCTAAAAAGACAACAAAATTGCCTGAGACACAGGAACAACCCATCTCTCCGACAACCAGAGTTTCCAACCTCAGCTCGGTCCTCTATGACTACAATCTTTTTTCCTTTTTCCTGCTCATCATGTCGGTCGGTGGTTCAAACCTCTCCCGTCAAACTTCTATGTCGCCTCAACCTCTGGGTGGTGGAGTTTCTGGCTTCACACAGCAAAGAGGAGCTCCCCTCCTCCCATACCCTCCTCCCTTCTACTTGCAAATTACCTCCATCCTCACCTATTCTTACTTCCTTTCCATTTCAGAGGGAGAGGCATCTGCACACACAAGCATCTTTTTCCAGGCCCTTTCAGATGTCACTATTAAAATAACTGGTTTTCTTACAGCTGTAGCTCTGTGCTCCCTCCTTCCCTGCAGCTACCCTCACCACAAACTTATCCCAGGCTATCCTATATTCAAATCTTTTACGTTCTATCAGAGCAACCCCCTCCTTTCCCATTGCATTTCTTGAAAAAGCAAGTCTATACTTGCCTAATTCCCGCTCCTTGCCTTCCATCTGCTATTCAATCCACCACAGTAACACCATTCACCCACAACCACTCCACTGAAACACGTTTCAAATCACCAGGCATCTTAATTGCAGTGATCTCTTGTCAGGTCCCAATTGCCAGCTATATGCCAGCGATTTCCAATTCCATATGTGCTACTGGACCAATCTCCAATGTGATGCTCTGCAGGCAACTCAACATGATCAAAACTGAGCTCTCCCATCCCTTAGACATGCTCTCCCTCTCTCATTCCCCATCTCGGTCCAGGACAATTCCATGCATACACTCACACTTGAGAGCACCGACTTTTTCCTTGCCTTCTCTCTAGCCCCACTCCCCCATCCAGACTTCCAGGCTTCTCTGCGGCCTCTCCTCATCCCATGACCTGCCACTTTCCAGATATTAATGGACTCACTTCCCTCTATACTCTTCCCTTGTGATTCCTGCATCAGGTTATTCCCTCTGCCTGAAATATCCATCCTACGAAATCTACATAGGCAACTTCTACTACCTCCTGAGAGTCCACTCCAAGCAGCCTCCAGTGAGGGCCTTTTCCACCACCCTGCCCCATCTCCCGGTGTGTGTGCCCATGGCGCACCACCCACAGGACCGGAAGAGTTCCCGTCACTTTGTGCCAAAGCTGGCTGTCTGCCTCACTCACTGAACTGTGACTGCTTCAGACAGTCTCTTTCAGTTCTGTATCGATACCCAGAAAACTCTTGAGAACCCTTGAAGTGGTTAAGAAAAGGTTAAATTTCATAAAAGAACGTAAGGGTTTCTTTTTTCTAAAGCATGTAAGACTCTGTCTCTGTCACCTACCGTTTTAGAGCCGACACTTTTTTAGGAGACTTCTTTTTCAGTTTGGGCAGGGATCTATCTTGTTCAAATCCCTCGTTGTCTAAAAGTTGCCTCATGGCTATGTTGGCAAGCTGCTCCATTAACTTGAAAGTCTCATTGATGTTGAGAAATACAGAGAAGAAATGTTCGCTGGACCTCGTGCTCACTTTGATCACATCAGGGAGAAGCAGCGTGGCATTCTTCTCAAGCTGTGTGATGTCCACCCACCGGATTACCAGCTTGGCTGAGCACAGGGAACAAGGCTGGTCAACACCTGGCTCCTTCAAAGCCCCTGAGGATCCTTCAGCCTCACAACCCAACCCCCAATCTCGGTGCACTCCTTTCCTTTGAGCTTGCATGCCCGTATTTATTACTATTTTGTTTGCTTAAGAGACAAACTCAAACCACATAAATTCTGAGTTCATAATCATTATGGATTTAAGTTCACGTCAACTGCATTAACTATAACTTTGGTGAATTTTTATTACTTAATAACCATTTTTGTTTACAAATATTAGACAAAAATAATTGACTTCACTTGTTAAATAGTTAAAACACAGTGTTGACCCAGTCATAACTACAGACCTATTTTTGGCACTTTGATGTGGTTTATGAGTTCAGGGTGAACCTCAGCAGACTCTCCCAAGCTTCCCCCTGAAATTCTAGACAACTCACCTTCCCTTCCCATAAGGAAAGAGTAAAAGCAAAGGTGGTTAATACTGAGGTACATCCAACCCTGACGGGGGACCTTCCCCTTCCAGTAGCTACAAGAATAATAGTTGACGAGCTTCTCTTCCTCAGGCATCCCAAACAGCCTGTGGAATTTCACGATGGCTTCTTTAAACTTCTCCGTGTCATCATCTTCCTTCACATCGTTGATCTTGTTATACTCTGCAATGATGCCCTAAGCGAGGATAAAACAAGGCATGCGGCCAGTATTAACATGACTGGGGCTGCTTTTTTCTGTATGCTATAGATATTGGAGAGGAAAGAAGAGAACAATTTCTAATGCTAGAATTTTCTTTAAAATTGATCATTTTCGAAGGCAACCCCCAAGTTCTAAGCCAGTTACCAAGGAGCATCTGCGTACTAAAAGATTTTGAAATGACAATATAGATCTGCGTATCTGTTTGTTGGTGCTACTCATGTTATTAAGTTCACTTAGGATGAAGCCCATACTTTTATTTTCCAAATGTGAAGATGTAAAGATTTTGCAAGTTCTACTGCTTCTCCTAGCTCACCATGGTAGAGCCATCCCAAAGGTCAAGCTCTACTTTTCTCAAAGCTACTTCTACATGGAAAGAATAGAGATGGTTGGCTTTGATGGAGACCAGGGAAGATCCATTTTGAACTCAAGCTATTTTGGGGGTGAGCGGGCTTTGGTAGTGTGCTCTATTAGGAAACTTTAGACAACCGTGAGGTGGCATGAGGGCACTGAACCTCTGGGTGGAAGTAGCCAGTTCAGAAGAAGGATGGAAAAACCTTTCCCAGTTGGCAAATACACCTACAGCTTGTGTGACATTTCAAGTTATCAGTGCCTTTAGAGGGGGATCGAAAATTTTTATATAAGAAGAAATAAACAAATAAATAAAAGTGACTGAATGGGAACCCACTAATAACTAGTAGCAGTCAGGTTCCTAGGCAATCCTGATGGCCAATAGACTGAGAGAAAGCTTGGAGACCCTCAAGTGGGCTAATACTTGCTCTTTCCTGGACCACTTAGCAGGGCTTGGACCTAAAGTCAGAATAAGGAGACTATTAGAAGGAAGTGATGTATAACAAGCCAAATGATACTCTTTTTTTGAGTGGAAAAATATTCAAACTACATTATCCAAGATCTACTAAATACCACACTTTTAGAATGCTCATCTAAATTTATGAGAGAATTTATGAGGCTACTGAATTGAGAAACAATACTCTGGAACACTCCAGGGCCTAATACACTAATGTCAACAGACCAGGCCTTGCCAAGTAATTTCAAGAGTAAAGGTAATAGTCCCTATTAAGGTTCAACTCCCAACTTCCCCACCTGTAAGAAAAGAGAGGATCCAGAATGAAGAACCTCTCCTTAGTTTGTTATAATTTTTTAGCCAGGTGGACTGGATGATGAACAAAGGGATGGAATATCTCCTTCCTTTATTTTTTTAATTAAAAAAAATTTTTTTTTTAACGTTTATTTATTTTTGAGAAAGACAGAGACAGAATGCAAGTGGGTTAGGGGCAGAGAGAGAGGGAGATACAGAATCCGAAGCAGGCTCCAGGCTCTGAGCTGTCAGCAAAAAGCCTGACGCGGGGCTTGAACTCATGAGCTGTGAGATCATGACCTGAGCCAAAGTCGGATGCTCAACCGACTGAACCACCCAGGTGCCCCTCTCCTTCTTTTATGTTCTACAGGTTCTACATAACATACAATTGGTTGCCCTGATTCCAGGCAACAACTCCACATATAATCCAAATACTTGGGAGGTCCAATATAAATTTAAATATGCAAAGGACACTGACAGAGAATTCACAAAAAGGAAAATTAACTTAGCAAACATAAAAAAAGTCCAACCTCATAATCAGTCAAAGACAGAAAATTAAAACAAGACCTATTAACTTTGCAAAACCATTTAAACAACCAGATTGTTGAAAAGTAAGCAAATTACACAGGGTTTCCAATACACTGATAATCTCTAGTAAGGTCCATTAAAAATGTGTATACTAACTCAGTAAGCAACATTTTGTAATCTATCCCAAAGGAAAGAAAAACTATAAGAAACCTTATATGAACACAAGTGTTCACTGCATTATATTACTGTTTGTGTCTGTTCCCCTTGGCCTAGAAGCTAGGGAGACTTCTAGAAAGAGAAGAATTATAAGGTCAATAGTGGGATGATATGCCATTATTAAAACAACAACTAAAAATTATATAACAATACCAGTCAAGGAAACAAAGACATGATACAAAACTGTATGTACGGTAAGACTACTATTATGATAAAATGCACTCCAGAAATCTAGAAAGAAATACACTCTATGGGTTTGGATTATGGCTGCCTCTGTAGTTATTATATTTATAATTTATAAAAGTTAATTAAATCTCAAAACAAATAAATTTGTTGGTTCCCTTCATTACTGGACAACTGGGAATGCTTAAACCATTCATTTGCACATGAATGACATTCTTTCACACATAATTGCATTAATAGCAATTCCTTCTTCATAATTGGTTTCACGGGAATTAAATGTGACATTTTGGGTGTAATAAAAACAGTGAGAAGAACAGCTATTTGACATAATTGGTTCTTGTTTTATTT
Organism: Panthera uncia; assembly: GCF_023721935.1. Classification (NCBI taxonomy): domain Eukaryota; kingdom Metazoa; phylum Chordata; class Mammalia; order Carnivora; family Felidae; genus Panthera; species Panthera uncia. The sequence continues at coordinate 116,990,940 of NC_064811.1, forward strand.
TTTGTTTTTTCACGTTTGTTTTTGTTTTCCTCCCGGTTATTGTCACTTCTAAGTTTCAGTTTCCTCCTATAGCTCTTTATTTGTATCTATCATCCAAAGACATGCCATCTGAGGGAGGACTAGGAAATTGTAACGGAGAACCTCAGTAGTGGCTCCTGGATGGGAAAGAGGCCTCACGCCCTTTCTGGCACCAGTCGCTGCCCCCTCTGACGCGGTCAAATGAGGAAACTCACACTCTCTCCATCTACACTACTTCCCAGAAGGTCAGTACATGACTCAGAAATGAAATGAAGAAGTTATAAAATCAGATGGGTTTTATCAGTAACACAACTCTCCATTACTCAGGAACCCCTTTTTTGTTTGGAAGCTCTCACCTCCTCCCAGCTTCAAACTGAACCTTTCCAATGTCCTCCTTGCTCTCATTTTTACCCTCTTCATTACGTGTCTAGTCTCTTTAATTACAACAGAGTAGAAATGAACTGAAATCAGCCGTCTTGAAGCAGTGATAAATATCCATCTTGAGGGGCAAAGGGAGGGAGAAAGGGAGAGGGTGATGAGTTGTATGTGTTTTTGTGCTACTTAGCCCTCTCTAATTTTATGTGGTCCAGGTAAAATTCAGTTCTCTCCTTCCACAACATTAGACCCTAAACAGCAATGAAATTCCACTTCTTTTTCAGATTATGAAATTACTACTTGCTCATGTAAAAGTTTAGTGAAGGAGAAGAAATCAAACAGAAATTGACCATCCTGTGGAATTTTAATGAGAAGCAAACTATCAGATCACCTCCTAGAATTCTTCCTTAATCTGGGCATAAAGAAATGCTTTCTAACTACGACTAAAAATCTGGAAAGAATTTCTAATCTTGACTAAATAAAACATTTAAGCATCCCATGGCAAAAACTATCATGAGCAAAGTCAAAAGACAAATGACAAATTCAGAGAAAATATCACCGACAAAAGGCTAATGGCTTTTATATAAAAGAACTTTTAAAAATTAAAGAAAAATAAGACCAAAGTCCCATAGAAAAATAGGCAAAAGACACCAGCAATCTATAGCTATATAAAAATGGCCATTAAATACCTGAGATGTTCAACTTCACTTATAAGTGAGGTAAATACAAATTAAAACAACACTAAAATATTTTTCTCCCATCAGATTGACAAAAACTCAAAAGCTTGATAATCTACCTGTGGGCGGATTATCCTGTGGGGAAACAGGCATTCCCCTACAAGCCAATGGGAATGTAAAAGGTTACAATTCCTGTAGCGGGGGGGAGGGGGCATTTGGTAATATTCAGCATTTTCTACATGCATTTTCTACTCTACCAGTTTATCTTAAAGATACATCTCTACAATACAAAAATACACATGCATATATACATACATGTTTATTACTATATGCATGAAGTATAATTCATGCATATACTGTATATTTGTGTGTATGTGTGTATATGTAGACAGATAAGTATAATTATAAAATATCATAAACCACTTAAATGTTCAAGCATAAGAGAGTGCTGAATTCTCTACGGTACGTACACACATAATATGCACCCATTAAAAAGAATTAGGCACTAAATGCAACATGGGAACCTGGATTGGATCATGGAATAAAAAAGGACATGAAATGGCAAAACTGGTAAAATCCAAATTAAGCTTTTAGTTAGCAATATTGCATTAATGTTCATTTCTTAGTTTTGATAAATACACTATGGTTATAGAAGATATTAATATTAATGGAAGCTGAGTGGTAGGGTCTATGGGAATTCTCTGTCCTATCTTTACAGTTCTTCTGTAAATCTAAAAATTAATAATATTTCAACATAAAAACCAAACTATTAAAATGTTTTTTAAATAACAAATAATCACACACAACATGTGGATACTCTCTATGAACTGATATGAGGTGTTACCCAAGAGTTACTGACTGAAAAGAGCAAATGCAGAGGAACATATATACATGAAGGCTTATGTAAGAATTAAAGAGAAATTAAAAAACAAAACAAAACATATACCAGCCTCTTTTCACAAAAAGAAACACAGGAAGCATAGGCCCGATAACAATGAGGTTGGTTAATTGCAAGGGGTTGGGGAGAACAGGATAGCAAGACTGCAGAAGGGAGTAACGTTTTGAGGAATTTAAACTTTCAGAAGTATGTTAAAATTTTCTGCATGCAAAAAATAATATTAAACTATGCGGGAAAGGAGATAGGGCCTGAAACTGAAAGCAAATGGAAACAAATGGCTGATTCCAGGACTGGGACGGAGAAAGTGCAGAGGAGTCTAAGACATCCTGCTATAGCAGAAGTAAAGAAGTGCTCAAAAAAGCAACAGGGACATGTCACAAGGACAAAGGAGGCAATCTGTAGGTGTTTCCTCTAGCTAAACCTGGGATAGTGTGGGTACCAAAATAATTAAGCCCAGTAATGAAACATTAACAACCGAAAAACAGGAATCCATGAGTCGATACCAAAACAAATAGATAAATAAATGACGAGAGAGCCCTTGCTCATAGAATAGCATTCTTATAGAGAATGCTGGAGTTGGAAAATTATCAGTTTGTAAAAACATCACAGCAAAGATTGGTTCAGACAAAAAAAATCGTCAAGGGATGATTCCTCACTAAATCATGGGGAAATTTTGATAAGGAATAGGATATTTGTGTAGCCTTAAAATGTTTTCCTACAGAAAAGTTCAAATCGTTTATTATTTGAAAAGGCAAAATTAGTAACTCTACAGTGGAGAGTTAGGTAACACCTGGCTGGGGTTATATCTCCCAACGAGGGGAGATGGGTATCATGTGTCCCCAGAACTGATACTCTTACAAGGACATAAGATCACTTATGAAGTGTTCCACCTGGGAATACATAATCAGAATCAAATCATAGGAAATATCTGACAAAACCCAGAATGAAAAACATCCCATTAAAAAACCCAGAACTTATACTTAAAATCATGAATGTCATAAAAGACAGAGAAAGGCTATAGAAATGTTCAGATTGAAGAAGACAACAGACGAAAACGAACTCAACAGCTTCCTAAACTAGATCTTGTGCTGGACTGAAAAGAAAAAAATGTCGTACATTGGGTCAATTAACAAAATTGGAAGATGTGCCAAATATTAAGGTATGATGTTAATGTTAAATTTATTGTGGGTGATAACTGCAGTGTTATTATTCAATAGAACATTCTTAGAAATACACAGTGAGGTATTTGGAGGAAATTCCTCTCCAATAGAAAGTAAATGAGCACTCAAACGATGATGTAGCTGGGTAAAATGTTAACAACAGGAGAATATGCAGATGGTCTACAGGTAGGCTTTACACAATTCTTATTTTTACAACTTTTCCGTAAGTTTGAAATTATTTCCAATTAAAAGTTAAAACTAAACAAAACAGACAACCCACTACCTGTATTTTTCCTCTCACAAATGTGGTGATATCATTCTCGTTTTCAAAGATGGAGAGTGTCTGCAGCAGATTCTGCTCAAGCCATTCCCAGTGTTCGGTGATTTCTTTTCTGGAACCACCTGTACGAATGTAAAGATGATAACAGAATTTTTGGAATTTAAAAGATATGTAAACGGGCTCAATTCATCTATATGCAATGTCACTAAAGGAGACAACGGCATTTAACTGCTTTCTCGTCTTCAGAGGAGACGCAGAGGACAAGTAGCGATGTGAAAACCCAAGAGTAAGTACTGTGTTATAGTCAAGTTTGACCAGGTGAGTTCAGACACTTTTCGGACACTGTTTCCACGTAGAAGGTAGCAGCATCTCTCCCGTTCACTTTTATGGATTGGGACTTGAGCACTATCTTCCATTTTTCTCCCTCCTAGAACCTGCACTTCACAGAGTAATGTAGATCTTGTTAGGAGACTAGGTTACTTTTGTTAAGCTGCAATAATGAGAGCTTTGGTATGCCACTGGAGGTCTGATGTAACCACCTCCTATAATGGGCAAAAATTATCCCCACTCACCTCAATTATGAATGAGATGTGAAAATGGACTATCGCTAGGGAACAGCTGCCTGGCTCTCACGGGCACAGCTGCCTTGAAATGTAATGGGATGAGGTCATCCTCACAGCCTCCGACCAAGTCTCTACACTCGGGTAGGGAATAAGAAGCATAAGTCACCTCGCCTGGCAACCTCCACATTTAAACAATCCTAGTCTGTAGCCTATGTAATGGGCACTTCTCTGCTCACAACTGCAGGGCATAACACAGAGGCCGTCAGGATGTGGCTGTGAAGACACTGGACTAAATCCCCTCCCCTTTTATTCTTGCCGGGATTGTTAACGATCTTGCAGAAAAACAACGTTTTATAAATCATTCATATGCCATATATATAAATCGTATGCACTGCTCATTCCAGAATTAAGGAATGATTTTGTGACTCCACTGATCGAACCTCCTGGCATCTCTTTCAATTTCCAAGCTTCCTTTTATGTGATTTCTTAGTAGTGTCTTTCCTCTTTATTCTCCGTCACCAGTCACTCAAGGTATCTCAGAATCTCATTCTGACTCCTGACAAGGAAGGGAGACATGAATGCGCCTACAATGATACCAGAACTGTAGGAGGAAAACTAAAATCTCTTTGAGAATGAGGTAGGTTTGAGAGGTTTCAGACCCACTATTTAAGGAGAGGCAAAACAAAACAAAACCCAAGTTCATTTTCTTTTACTTTAAACACCAAAACTGCCTTCACAGAATGCTGACGTAGAGGGTGAAAAGCAGATTTCTTAGTGGAGAGGCAGTCCTGTGAAAACATGAGAGGACAGATTATAGCTCCCTGTGGGCATTTTCCCTGGCTCACTCGTTTGGGGTCATAGTCAACCACATGCTAGGGCAATTGATGATTCTGTACTATGTCGTTATGGCGAGAGCTAGAACTCAGAACACCTGGGCCCCCCTCCCTCTGCCACTAGCCGGTTGGATCACTTTAGACAGTCTGTTTAATCTGTGAAATGGAGATGAATGAACAACAGCAACAAAAACCACAACAAAGGCTTACCCATTTCAGGGCAATGCTGTAAAAATCCCAGAGAATAATGTCCACAGACATACTTTGGAAAGGAGGAAATATTTTTTCAGATGCAAAGAAGAATGCCCATTTGGAATATTTAGGGAATGGGTTATTCTACAGTTTACCAGAGAGCTTTAAAACATTTTTGATTTCAGGGGAGCCTGGATGGCTCAGTCAAGCGTCCGACTTCAGCTCAGGTCATGATCTCACGGTTCACGAGTTCGAGCCCTGCATCCAGCTCTGTGCTGACAGCTTGGAGCCTGGAGCCTGCTTTGGATTCTGTGTCTTCCTCTCTCCCTGCCCCTCCCCTGCTTGTGCTCTCTCTCTCTCTCTCTCTCTCTCTCTCAAAAATACATCTCAAAGAAGAACATTTGAGACTTAAAAATTTTAAATAGTCATTAGATAATTTTCTAAAATATACTGTGTCCTTCCTTGTCTGTAAACAGGTTACTAGCATCACCAGCTATAACTGGCTGTGATATACAGAGAGAGCCCGGTAAATGCCTGCCATGAGCCCTCCACCCTGGCCATCTGTGCTGGTTTGCACTGTCAGATGTATGCACCTTAGGACGGCGTCAGTCCTGGAGACCCACGAGTCTGCTGAGGTCCTGCAGACCCATTGGGCACAGTTCCCAGCGTCTGTCTGATCTTGCTTCTCTTCTGCCCCTGCCTCTGTCGACTGCAGATATGCCTTCCACAGGCAGGTTTCCATGTGGTCTGGCTGTTGACTCGTATCTCACCGTGCTCTGCCTTTGACCAAGTAGTCACATCAGATACTTGACTTTAGACGCCCTGTTAGACTGGCTGTGGAACCCAACCTCAGTTCAACCCCACCAATCCTCAGTTATCCTGGATAGAGAGGTCCATCAGCTATGAGACCTAGGACAGAACAGGTACGCCTTCAGCTTTGTACATGCTGCCTTCAAAGTGTTCTTTGTGTACATATTCCTGTAAGTACACCCATACACCCACCCCATTCCCAACACACACACGGTAAAGATGGCGTACGCATGCATGCACTCATTCAACACACATTCACTCATACTTCTAACTCTCATGGATATAATACAAAAACATTATGGCCGATTCCCAACCAGCAATAACCATCTGACCGCTCCTGTATTCGTGTTCAGGTTTACAATCTACGGCCATACCACCCTGAATGCGCCTGCTCTCATGTGAAGTTCAGATTCACTATACACATTGTTTCCCCACCTATTGCCTTCTCTGCTGTCCCAAGACCTCCTGTTCTCCACCCCGTTGTCCCACCCAACATTTCCATAGCTTATACCTTCTACCACCTAACGCCATTTGCACCACTGGCTCTTCTCTACACTTCCTGCTGCTCAGGATGTGAATCCCCACATTTCCATCTTCAGTTACCATCCCTGCCCTCCTCACTGCTGCTGCTTGTGCTATTTCTGTCCCGCTCTCCATCTCCTGTTGTTTCTCCCACACTTCTCAGTGACACATGAAAAGGCTGGCCTTCTAGAATGAGCCACTCACTGAGGAGCTGATGCCGCACATCTCAACATCTTTAGGTCTTGCAGCTCTTTCAGCTTACTCAGTGCCGTGGGCCTGCTTCTGTACTACCAAACAGGTTCTGGAGGTTTCTTCTGGCTACATCTACATCTAAGACTCCAAAGTTCCAGAAGACTGAGCTCTGGATAAGAAAGAACCTTGTGTACCATTATATGAAACCATCATCACCATATACTAGTGGAGAAAAGAAAGTCTTATGTATTAGTGGAGAAAAGAAAGCCATCAGCCAATGGTAGTTTCAGGAATTAACTATGGATACTTATCTGTACCCAACGGATACTTTCCAGGGTGAGTAATGAAATACACCTTTCACATTTACTGCTTACTAGACAAAAGCACCATATTCTCTGAACGCTTTGCTAAATTCACAAAGGGTAAATGAAGACAGGGGTTCAGGGCTCCATGTTCTACAGTCTAAAAGTATGACAACACCTATAAAGCAGAGCCAGATTTCCTGACCCAGCAGACAAAACAGATTCTGAAGATGCCAGTCTCATCAAAAGTATTTCTGAAATCAGGTGTCCATTTCTGGCCACTTCTCACTCCAGAACAAAGAGTCCATGTTACATCTCAGAGATCACAGAGCAAATGCCCTGCCAACAGTTTGGGAACAACTGTCACTCTGGCGGACCACTCTTTAGGAAGGAGCGAAACTCCAACAACACCATGTTGCAATCCTAAATGTTCCTTAGAAATAGCTCTTTCATTTCTCAATAAATTAAATACAAGTGCTGCAATATTTAAGATGTTGGGACTTTTCTTTTGTTATTTTTTAAGGTGAGATGACACAAAGCTCTTGTGCCATGACTGTGAATAGGGACAGGTCTATTTACCCAGCAGTTTGAGCAGAATGTGCTGGACGCTCAGAATAAGAAAGGAAGGGCTTGGCTGTCGATTTTCTGGAAAAGGCTTCATTTACAGAGATACAGCAAGAAAAACAAGCTGACCTGACTGTGCATTCAGCTGGAACAACAAAGAAAGCCGGTGTCGAGAATGAGAACACTTCAGGAAATCCAAGTTAACCCAAGTTAAATCATTCTGCAGTAATAAAAACTACATTGACACTTGATGGGCTTAAGGTTACCGAGAAATTAATTTTGGAAAAGTGGGAATCTTTATCATTCAGAGTAGAGTTTTGTTTATGTTTTGTTTTGTTTTGTTTTGTTTTTAAGAATACTAGTCACAGGCCCTGTGCATATACCTGGGCAAAATGTAAACATTATTTAAGATGATGAAAAATACAAAATCATCCTAGCCTAAACTCTCATCTAGCTTTAAATGTATCTTAAAGCACATAAAGACTACTGGAAATAAAAAGGAAAAAGCATTAAGAGGGACCCACAAATGGATTCTATCAGATCTGGCCTCTGAGGATTAAGAACAAAGGCTAAGGCCCTACGGATAGATATCCAGCAGACATTTCCTTGTGATGCAAAACCTATGTTTAAGTGCGGTAAGTACGACTGAGGTTGGATTATCTGGAATAATAAGAAGCCTGGTTATCGGGGAGCCAAAACCACATTACGGAGCAGAACACAGACTTTGATGTCAAAAAAGTACACCTGGTTTCCAAAGTACACATACTGACTTCGGGATCATAGGTAAATTAGCTCATTTCTCTGTGCTTCAAACACCTCATCTGTAATACACAGGTAACAACACCTGCCACATTGGTTTGTGCTGGAATCAAAGAAGATAATATGGGCATGTGAGTCCTTAGCAAGAAAATACAAAGCACTAAATAAACAGTCGCCTTTGCCACTCTAAGTAGCGGAACATAAAGATCTCATCTTGACTTGTGATGGAGAAGATATTTTGAAAGTCCGATGTCAGGGCACCAAGACATCAGCTGTTTAACCCTTGCCTGACTAACATGCACTCAGCAGAAATCTCTCTGGCCATGGCATCATTCTGTTTGGATTGCAAAGTGTACACATTATTGAAGTAAGGCACGCATAGAACTCCTTGTGGAACTATTGTAAGCTTTTTTTTTTTCACATTTATTCATTTTTGAGAGAGAGACAGACAGAGTGTGAGTGGGGGAAGGGCAGAGAGAGAGAGGGGTCACAGAATCTGAAGCAGGTTCCAGACTCTGAGCTGTCAGCACAGAACTCATAGGCTGCGAGATCATGACCTGGGCCAAAGTCGGACGCTTAACTCACTGAGCCACCCAGGCGCCCCACTTCTTACTTTTTTTTAACATATTTTTAAAATGTTTATTTATTTTTGAGAGAGAGGTACAGAGTGTGAGCAGGGGAGGGGCAGAGAGAAAAGGAGACATAGAACTGGAAGCAGGCTCCAGGCTCTGAGGTGTCAGCACAGAGCCCGACGTGGGGCTTGAACTCATGAAACACAAGATCATGACCTGAGCCGAAGTCAGATATTTAACTGACTGAACTGCCCAGGAGCCCCTGTAAGCTTCTCATATAACGCTGTTTATAATCTCTTACCGGTCATAACAATATGCTCATAGCTTCATAACACTTTGACAAAAGAGAAACCCAGGTAACTCATCCAGCCTTGACTATAAGAATCAGTGGTTGATGTCCTTATTTTACTTTTTCACTTAAGTGCCAAGGTCCTCTCCCACTCTGATGGAAAGAATGTAAACGGCTATCTTTCTGGAAGGCAATCAAGCTAGAAATACTAAAAGCCTTACAGATATGTGTGTTTTTTTGGCTCAGCATAACTATTTCTATAAATTTATCCTCAAGTGATAATTAAAGGAATGTGAAAAGATTTTTTTTCAGAGGATACCGATTAAGGCTGTTCAACATGCAATTAACATTAGGGGGGGAAAGACCCACATTTCCAATAATACTGTGTCAGTTAGATAAATTATGTTACATGCACAATATTATCTACGTATTAAAACTGACATTAGAGAAATAGGTTTTATTAATGTGGAAAGTCTATACATGGATGTATGTATGCACAAATATACCTATGTAAGTGTATGTATACACACACACACACACAAAGTCTGAAAGGTGATTTGGAGGGTGGTACTGTTTTCAAATTTTTATTCTTTTTTCTTATTCTATATTTTCTAATTTCCTGCAATGAATATGTATTGCTTAAAGAAAAAAAGGAAGTTCTTTTTTTTTTTTAAGCTGCTATGTTCCCAAGGATACGAGAGTAGCTCTTGAGGTACACAGACCAAGAAAGGATTATAAAATACCAACTTCCACACTATGTGTACTTCATGTGGATGGCAACTAAATTACCCCCACATTTTCTCTATCAATTGTAGAGAAATGGCAGAAACAGAATTAGCAATCTTTAATTAAACTCTGGGTCTTACCAGTTGCTGACTAAAAGGATGTTTAATCATAAAAGCCAGGATGGTGCTGCTAGGCTGGGAAGGGGGAGAGCTGAGAACTTGGTCTCAGCTCTGCACTAACCAGCTACAGCTAGCACTGTGAACCTGGGCGATTCCCCTTGCCTCTATCCTATTAAAATAAAGATGTTAGACAAGATGGCAGCTAAAATATCTTTCAGTTCTGAAAAAGCTTCTCTTACAGCAAAGACTTAGTTCTGAATGAACATCTAGGCCCAGATGAAATTCTGGGATGGTAAAGAAAAGAGAAACTAAATCAATAGGCAGCCAAATCAAGGCAGCATGCTGGGCTGTGTCATCTGTGAAATGCCCATCAAACACACATCCTCCACCCTGCTTCCTTTATCAGTCCTGCTGGAAGGTCAGATGTATCTAGAGGGAACTGTCAACAGCTCCTTCTTTCTTTCTGTTTGTTGCTCTTCTTGGCGGTCCCAGACTTCCTCTGTAGACAACGTCCTTGGAGATACCACCATTTTTATGTGTCTGTATTTTCACTGAGGTTGTATAACCCTTCTTACTGTTAGAACCTTCTCTAGTTCTTCTAATGGGGAAAGCCAAATGGGTTGCCTTCTACTTAAATCCACTTAAGGCCAAGGAGAACAGAGAGAACTAGGCTCTCTCCTGCCTCTGGGGCACCAAGTCCAAAACACTAGCTGCTGGGGGAAGACCTATAGCTGTTTAGCGCCCTAGTGAGAGTCTCAGGTGCAAAACAGTCAGTCAACTGACTGGTGGGGAGTGGGGGCGACTGTCAGAATATAACAAGCTCAACAAAGCTGGCTGGCCAAATCCCTAGGATACTGCTTTCTTTATGATCTTAGAGATCGCAAAAGGTATAATTCACTGCATAAACCACTGAGCAAAACGCACTTCAGCAAGCTACAATTGATGGTGTGATGGAATATCAACCAAAGAGAATGGTGGCTTCATTTTGGGCAGTAGTGAAAAGACACGGCCATTATTAGGAAGGTTTTTGGCTCTCCTTCCCAATTAAAGGTCTCAAGGAAATGTAAAGCATCAATTTCTTCAAACCAATCTGGATACAACTGTTAAAAGATTAGAAGAAGCATATGAAAATAGTGTTTTACCAAATAACTCCTGCTTTTTTCCCCCATTCTTCTTTATGGATCATATTATCACCAAGGGCCAGGTGATTATTATATTGGGAGCAAGTGAGACTAGGCCCATAAGACTCCTTCTGCCTGGCTCTTTGTGGCTCAAGTGAAAGGCAAGTCAAATGAGTAGGATTTACCACTGCTCTTCTATAGAAAGTAGTCTACGTCAAGACTCTGACAGTAGATGCTTCCTTCAATTCAATTGATGTGTTGAAGGTTCACAAGGTGCATGGCACACAAGGTTTTGTAATGCTATGGGTTCTACAGGGCAGTGAGTTAGACTCACCCAGTTTTCTGCTGAAGCTTCTCCCTACAGCAAAGACTCAAGAAATTGAAGCAAATTAAAAAGCTCTTGACATACTGTCTCACCAATACCAACTCTGTAGTTTACAAAAAATAACACTAAAATTACAAACCAGAAGGTCAGCATATAAGAGAAATCTGAAAGCTGGCAGCTTCTGCTCTCAAAATCTTCTCCTGAAAGGGAGCCAGCAATTTGGGTTTTAAATGGAAATCGATAAGAAGGGCTAATGGGTGAATGGGACTTTCACGGTGGTTGTCACTTCCGTGGAGTCTTCCACAAGGACATTCTGGAGCTCTCTCTATGGGTAATCAATACATACAAAAGCTAAAACTGTTCTGGGTTTATGATAATGAGATCATACAGTTGTGACAGGCATTACTTACTGGGAAAATGAAAGTACATCTCTTTGTGGTATAAATTATGCCATCAGCATTTACTGCCTAGTGTTCCTTAGCCTTGTTTTGGCAAATAATTCAGGAACAATTCAGCTTTGTAACTCTGGGCTCTTTCCCACATGAGCTTTCACAGAAGCATGTGCTTTGTAGAATGGCAAAGTCCCAGAAACAAACTGAAGAGTAGTAATGTCAGGTAACAGGCAAAACAAAACAAAACAAAAAAAAAAGGGTTAAGGCTGAGAGGGCAGGAAAAGAAGAGTGATGAGGCACAAACCAGCAGCTCATAGAAGTGTAAAAGCACACTGACCTGGGAAGGGCAGGCATCTAGAGCACTAGAAGGGCAGATAGGAGAGCTCTAAGGAGCTCCAGGCTCCAAAGGATCTCAAAAGCCTCTGGGCACAAGTGCTAGGCTGGAAGGTGAAAGAGAATGTGTGAAAGTGTCCTTTGCACACACTTGTTAAGTCAAGTAGTTTAGTGGTTCTGTCTGATTTCTAATTCCCTTTCTTTTTATTTCTTCACTTGCTGGCTACAATGTCTATTTTAACAGGATTCTAGAATGTTTGCCAACTAAATGTGACACTTTCCTCACCAACCACCCCAGGGCATTCCCCACTCTACAGTAGCTATTGGGTTCTTCCCTTTTGTATTGAATAAATGGCACAGATGGCTGGAATGTTAACTTACAGGAGCCTGGGTTACACTGGTAAGTCTTCTTCAGGGTCCCAGCTTCCCTCTTCCTTTAGCCTTTATCTCCTTCCTCTTGCTCCAATCCCCACCCTTCACCCCTAGGTGGTTTTCTCCATGCCCTGCACCCTGATGCTATTCCTTCATTCACCAGAATGCATAAATGACTGATATATTCCATCATGTCTCATGGGGCTGTTTGCATCTTAACCAGAATAACTTGAAAGGGATACAACACTACAATGTTAGAATTTCAGGTACCATTAAATCCTGGAGGGAGCATGAATAGAGCACTGGAGCCTTCCGGCAGCTGGGACTCACACCCAGATCATTTTCCCTACCTATGTAAAAGGCCAGCTGAGATTCCTGTCTTTAGTTGGGCACCCTGCAATCAACTGGCAGCGTGTGGTAATGGTGCGCACTGGGCTATAACTGAATATTTACTTATGTTCTCAAGAGCAGAGACCGGATCTAATTATTTCTGTATCTTTAGATCCGAGCACAGCACTTCCTACTGAGTAGAGATCAGTTCAAAGACTGAACAAAGTCAACTGAAAAAGCTCCCAATGGCCAAAGCTAGAATGATTTGAGCAACAAAATAAAGTGGTACTGGACTGCCCCAAAGCATACAATAAATATATATGATTCCATACTGATAAAAACAATTGAATAAATTAAAATTCCCCACTCCTTAAGGGTGGGCTGCGCATAGTGACTTCTTCCCTGAGAGTATACAGCATGGAGAGGAGGAAAAAACAGTAACCTAACAGTGGAGAAACCCAAAAAACACTACTTCCACTGGGTGATCAAAGAAAACATCGTCAGTCATACAGTGACAATCGGTACCCTTGCTTGACATAATGTGATAAAAATAGCACTTTATCTCTGTGATGTTCCTCAGCAAAAATCCATCACCTCAGCTTAATCATGAGAAAAACATCAAATTCCAATAGAGGGACCTTCTATAATATACCTGACTAGTATCCTTTAAAAGTGGCAGGGTCATCAAAAACAAGGAAAGCCTGAGAAACTTCCACAGCCAAGAAGAACCTAAAGAGACATGACAACAAAATATAGTATCCTGGATAGGATCTTGGAACAGAAAAGGGACATTAAGTAAAAACTAAGGGAATCAAGCGGTGCCTGGGTGGCTCAGTCGGTTAAACGTCTGACCCGACTTCAGCTCAGGTCATGATCTCATGGTTCATAAGTCTGAGCCTTGCAATCAGCTCTGTGCTGACAGCATGGAGCCTGTTTGGGTTTCTGTCTCCCGCTCTCTCTCTCTGCCCCTCCCTCACTTGCTATGTCTCTCTCAAAAAAATAAAAATAAACTTAAAAAAATTTTTTAAAAAACTAAGGAAATCTAAAAAAGCTGTGGATTTTGTTTAGTAATAGTGTATCAATATGAGCTCATTAGCTAAAACAAATGTACCATAGTAAGATGTTAATAATAAAGGAAACAATGTGTGTGAAGGGCAGATAGGTGCTCTGTGAACTATCTACTCAATTTTTCTATTAATCTAAAACTGTTCTAAAAAACAAAGTCTAATTTGAATTGAACCAGAAAAGACCCCAAATAGCCAAAGCAATCTTGAAAAAGAAAACCAAAGGAGGCATCACAATCCTGGACTTCAAGCTATACTACAAAGCTGCAATCATCAAGACAGTATGGTATTGGCATAGGAACAGACACTCAGATCAATGGAACAGAATAGAGAACCCAGAAATGGACCCACAAACGTGTGGCTAACTCATCTTTGACAAAGCAGGAAAGAATATCCAATGGAATAAAGACAGTCTCTTCAGCAAGTGGTGCTGGGAAAACTGGACAGCGACATGAAGAAAAATGAACCTGGACCACTTTCATACACCATACACAAAAATAAACTCAAAGTAGATGAAAGACCTAAACATAAGACAGGAAGCCATCAAAATCCTAGTGGAGAAAGCAGGCAAAAACCTCTTTGATCTTGGCCGCAGCAACTTCTTACTCAACACGTCTCTGGAGGCAAGGGAAACAAAAGCAAAAATGAACTACTGGGACCTCATCAAAATAAAAAGCTTCTGCACAGCAAAGGAAACAATCAGCAAAACTAAAAGGCAACCTACAGAATGGGAGAGGATATTTGCAAATGACATAGCAGATAAAGGGCTAGTATCCAAAATCTATAAAGAACTTATCAAACTCAACATCCAAAAAACAAATAATCCAGTGAAGAAATGGGCAAAAGACATGAACGGACACTTCTCCAAAGAAGACATCCAGACGGCCAACTGACACATGAAAAAATGCTCAACTTCACTCCTCATCAGGGAAACACAAATCAAAACCACAATGAGATACCACCTTATACCTGTCAGAATGGCTCACATTGACAACTCAGGCAACAACAGATGTTGGCGAGGATGTGGAGAAAGAGCATCTCTCTTGCATTGTTGTTGGGAATGCAAGCTGGTGCAGCCACTCTGGAAGACAGTATGGAGGTTCCTCAAAAGATTAAAAATAGAACTACCCTACGACCCAGCAGTTGCACCACTAGGTATTTATACAAGGGATACAGGTGTGTTGTTTTGAAGGGACACATGCACCCCAATGTTTATAGCAGCACTATGCACAATACCAAAGTATGGCAAGAGCCCAAATGTCCACCGACGGATGAATGGATAAAGAAGATGTGGTGTACATATACAATGGAGTATAGCTCGGCAATCAAAAAGAATGAAATCTTGCCATTTACAGCTACATGGATGGAACGGGAGGGTATTATGCTAAGTGAAATTAGTCAGAGAAAGACAAATATCATATGACTTCACTCATATGAAGACTTTAAGAGACAAAACAGATGAACATAGGGAAGGGAAACAAAAATAATATAAAAACAGGGAGGGGGACAAAACAGAAGAGACTCATAAACATGGAGAACAAACAGAGGGTTACTGGAGGGGGTGTGGGAGGGGGGATGGGCTAAATGGGTAAGGGGCACTAAGGAATCTACTCCTGAAATCATTGTTGCACGATATGCTAATTTGGATGTAAATCTAAAAATAATAACAAAATAATAAAAAAAAATAAAATATAAAGTTTATTATTAATAATAATAAAAACCAAGTGGCAGTAAAAAATGAAAAGAAAAGGGTTCTGTGTCCTTGCTTTTCCTATGGTTATTTGTAAAGGCACAGGCAAACGAATAACTATAAAACCTTGGCCACTTTGGATGAAACATTCTTGTGAGAGATCCAACAATGGTAGAGCTGTTGACCACCATTTTAAACACAGGACATTATTCCAGATTATCATCAGGAAAAAGAATTGATCCCTACCCAAGGAGGAAGCACTGTGCTAGGATATGTGTGTATTACTTAGTACACTCAAGTGTTTCACATGTTTCTCTTCATTTCCCAGCTGCCTATGGAGTTAGGTTGGAGTCGTGTGACTGGTTCAAGCCAACAGAGTGTGAGTGGAGGTGGTGTGTGACACGTCTGGGCCAAAGAAGTTAAATGCAGGTGTGCCTCTACCTCCCTCTTTCCCCTTCTAAGTTGTCCTCCTATGGAGGCTTTGTGTCACTGCGAATGGAGGAGGCCACAGGATCCACACAAGACTTCACCAGAGTGAGAAAGAAACCGCTCCTGCATTAAGCCATTGAGATTTGGGGTTCATCTGCCAAAATGGCTATGGTTATTACCCTAAAATACCAAGAGACTGCATTCCCAAATAAAGGCTCCTTCCTCTCTGGCCGAAAGTTACGAATCATAAGGTTTCTCGGTATTTCTGAATATTACTACTTACCACAGGCGATGGTCCAATAGACCAAAGAGTCAGGAGTCTGGTACAGGATTCGGTAAGGAGCCACCCGGGCACTGGAGTCCAGCACGACATCAAGGGTACCCACGAGAAGGCCTGAGGGTGGAGAAGGCAGAAAAATGCTTAAGGGTTTCCCCAGGGCTTCCCCAAATTCCCAGAGGCAGTGTCAACACACCCCTTCAGCTGGACCTCCCAATGGTCTTCCTCTACAACCCTTCTCGACAAGCCCTCTCCTGTCGCACCCGGCCGTGACAAAATTTTCATCTTAAACATTCTGATGTTGGCTCTACGTGACTTGTTCCAACAACACCAAGAGAAACAGCACAGGCTGGAAGGCAGTCTGCTGGTTTCAAAAGCAAGCGAAGGCTAGCAAAGCTGGTAGCTCAGTCTGCATAAGCTGGTATTCATAAATGCCTATTTAAAATAAAAATAAGTAAGGTATTAAGCATTAACATGTTGGTGTCTCTGTCTCTACCTACATGAGACCCAATGTGCATTATTTTCTCCCTCTCTCCACCTAAGAAACCCAGTCTTAATTTGAGTAACTTGCCAAGGCCAGGAACTAGTCATGTCTATCTGAGTTACTGTGTCAGGCTGGCCTACATATTATTTTAATCTGCCCCACTTTTCTTCATATTGGAAAAGTATAGTTCAGCTCAGCAACCATCAAATCAGTACCTACTACGTTCAAAGCAAAGTCTGTGGGCACAAAACATAATAAGATAGAGAGTCCTTAAGGTATTTATAATCTAGGAGGGAAGAAGGCCAGAGTCTTAACACTTGTTTAGGAGTGAACAAGGGCTGTGAAACAAGCATTTTCTCATCTCAATTCCCATCGCAGTGGCAGAGTCCTTTGCCATTTGTCACATCAAACATTAAAATGATTGGAAAGGCAAAAAATGCCAGGAAGGCATCCTGGTAACATACAGTAGAATTCTGTGGGTCAGGAACCTCACTGATCTGTCCGGGCCCTGGGGGAAACTTGCCCACATCATCCAAGTCTGTCCAGGAAGCCTGAATAGCCAACACATGATTTTACCTTTTTATTTGTGAGAAATGCAAATACCCAATATGCTGCTGCTCACTTAAGAAGAGGCAGCACCTTGGGGAACCTGTGTGGCTCAGTCAGTTAAGCCTCCAACTCTTTTTTAAGTTTATTTATTTTTGAGAGCAAGAGAGAGAGCATGTGAGAGCAGGGGAGGGGCAGAGAGAGAGGGGGACAGAGGATCTGAAGCAGGCTCTGTGCTGACAACAGAGAGCCTCATTTGAGGCTTGAACTCACGAACCGTGAGATTATGACCTGAGCCGGAGTCAGAAGCTCAACTGACTGAGCCACCAGGTGCCCCAAGCACCAGACTCTTGGATTGCAGCGCGTGGGTGTGTGTGCATGTGCGTGTGTGTGTGCGTGCATTCTCTCTCGCTAGAAGTGCAAGTCTATCTTAAAACCACCATTCCTCCAAGTGTCCCCTCCAGGAAAGTGTGCCTCGTTTATCTACCCTAAGCTGGGATTAGGCACCAAACGTTTTCTCCACTATTCTAAAATAACATGGACACACACACAAACTCCACAAAGTCAAATAAACTAGATCCCTTACTTGGCAAGATGACTCCAAAATATCCCTATAAAGTAAATGCCCATAATTATTCCAAGGTCAGATGGAAATCAGCACACAGCAGGACTTGGACTCAGAAGAATCAACTAGAAACTCTGACTAGTTTTCATCATAAGGCAAGGCATTTTATTTTCAATGGCTTGGTTTTCTCAATGATACAATGAAGACAATATCACAACTACAAGATTGCTCTGGTAATAAGACAAAATATAATAGGATTTAGGGGCAAGAGGCAGAATAGAATAAGGGCTTAAGAAACCTGGTCTAGAACTTGCCAAGACATTCCTTTGTTTAATTCGACTTATCCTTAGATGGCATGTTTACTGAAAATGGTTTGGAGTAGCACTGATGGTGGTCAAGGCTTAGAGAGGGAGGCTAAAGGTCCAGGATCCCTTGCTCTGCTACTGTTGAAAATAAGTAGCCTCCCAGAAGCATGAACCTGACCCATAGCAGGCTTTGCATAAACTTCTGCGGAATCTGAACCAGAAGTTCTTCTGAAACTGTCACCACCAGTATGTCTTGATGTGTTGTCTTCTATTAATGTCTTGAGGTTCGGTTCCGACCATATCGAATACTTTGATGTGCACCATACCACTGAAATTCACTTCCTTCTGCTCTGGCAGCCTGGGGTCATGGACAGGGCCACTGTGCAGTCACCCAGTGTTCAGAAGAGCTTAGCTCTGACCCTGACTCTGTTATAGCCAGTTCCGTGGTGTGAACATGCCATAACTTCTCGTTGTTTTGACTGCCTCCGTTGTAAAGTGATCATACTAGCACTTGCTTTCCTGCCCCAGGGTTATTAGTCAAGAGGCCTATGGGAGATTAACCGTAGGCAAGTCCTATAGTTGTCCTTGGTCTTTGTCCAAGGACAGGAACCTGTTTAGGCTCACTCCAAACCACAGTGACCATAGCCACCTAAACACACCAAGAAAAACAATCCTTCACTAGAGTGGAAATTAATTCATTTGTTTGATCTGGACTGTATAACATACATTAAAAATAAAATCCTGAGAGCCTGTAGTTTTCCACGGGGTAAATTTCCACATAATGCCACACATGTGTTGCATTTTTGTTTTCTTTAATATGACATGGATTTACTGCAAAGAGCTCTAATTACTTTTCAATTATCTGCAGATGGAAGGGTATATTAATAGGAAAAGCAGAAAAGAACACCAGCTAAACTGGATTCCCTTCGATGTGAACCAGAAATACAAATACATCGCTCATAACTGAGTGTTTGTAATACTTAACTTTTCTTGAATCTAAAAGAAATGAAATTCCCCCAATACTGGAAATGTCACCTACGTTGGTTCTAAAGAACACACACTTCAGTCTGGGGTTAGGGAATTCAGTCAAGGATTAGCCTTGGTTTAATGAGCCCCTAAAAGAGTGTCATCACAGATAAAGATTCTTCCAAAGGCAAGCATACCTCACTGAGCAGAGCAGCCAACAGAGACAGTCCTGGTTCTGGAATTCTTCAGTCTTGGCCCTGCCATCACCCAACTCTCACACCTAGCCCCCCCGAGCCTCAGTTTCCCCATCCTTAATGTCTCACTAGACTTTTATATTCTGTAACACACAGGAAGGAAGGTCTCTGTAAAGGTTCAACCTGATCCACTCATCTTCACCACCACAAATATCCCCGATTAAAATTCATCTCCAATATCCATTATTCTAATTAACAAAACCTCTAGTGTCACTCAGAGATAAAGAAAACCGAGTTGTTTAAAGAAGATTCTCCAGGGTGAGGGCTTCTGATTAGATGCCAGCTCACCAACACTGAGTGTGCACTCACAACTGGCACCAACCAGTTGTGACAAACTCCCACCAGGGGCACTTGGGTGGCTCAGTTGGTTGAGCATCCAACTTCGGCTCAGGTCATGATCTCGCAGCCTATGAGTTCAAGCCCCACATCAGGCTCTGTGCTGACAGCTCGGAGCCTGGAGCCTGCTTCAGATTCTGTGTCTCCCTCTCTCTCTGCCCCTCCTCTGCTCATGCTCAGTCTATCTCTCTCAAAAATGAGTAAATGTAAAAAAAAATTAAAAAAAAAAAACTGGCACCACTAAGACTTAGATGAAAACTAATAGGTACCTACATACCTACCATATGGTTCATGCTGAAATATTTTATTTTTTAAAGTTTTATTTATTTAAGTAATCTCTACACCCCCTGTGGGGCTCGAACTCATGACCCCAAGATCAAGAGTCATATGCTCTTCTGACTGAGCTAGCCAGGGGCCCCATGCTGAAATATTTTAAAAGTTAACTGCAGACAGTATAATATGGTAATACTCACATTAGGCACATATACAATCAGAAAACTGCCGTGAAAATTCTGTGAAAATTTAAGGTGCCGGATATCCAGACAGAAAGCAATACTGTGAATTGAGGCATGCAGTTGGCCAGTTGAATCAATAAATACACTCTTCCACATTAAGAGTTGAATCAATAAATACACTCTTCCACTCTATCACTTTGTAACACTGACTAGAATTTGCCGTCTATTTGGAATGTTGTGCTTGCCTGTCAATTCTTACCTCCCACCACCTCAAATGACAAACTCCCAATTATTTAACGCCACCTCTTTCTATCCCTCATCCCCCTCCAAGTTCTGTTTCTGTAGTACCTATTGAATTTATTTAAAATTACTTGCACATTTTGCCTTGTTCTACTTTTCCTCCTCTTTCCAGACAGAGCCCCTTACGGTGGAATCTAACAGACTCTTTCTGACTCCTAGGTCCTGAACTTTGCTTGAAGCACAGTAAGCCCTGAATACACATTTGATGAATGGATGAGTTAGGTATTTTTAAAAAACCTGAACAGTAATTTATTGCTGTGCTGCCTAAACCCTACTGATATAGAGTCAAGACTCTGGGAGAGGGAAAACATTCCTCCTATACCCACTATCCATGCAGAATACTAGGAGATGGGAAATCTTATCTAGAGAATCCAACCCCCCCCACACACACACACTCAAAATCCCCCCCCCCCAACCAACCCAGCAATCAGGATTTTCTTAGAAGTCGTATTATTCATACCTCCGAAATGGCTGTCAAAATACTGAACCTTTTATCATTTCCCACACAAAGCATTGTTTTAGCAGCTGTTCTAGTCAACTATTTCTGGTGTTAAACAATCATTGATCGCCTGAGATAACTAAATCAAATTATGGCCCTCAAAATAACTCTTCCCCACATCTACCTATTTATATTAGTTCAGGGGCATCTCATAACATAAAAATGCTGGTTTCAAGGGGATTCAGAAAACACAACAAAATTGGTATATTTAGGTTTCCCATCTGGCTGTGGGCACTGGAGGGTGTGTGACACACACAGTCATCGCTTGCCCTGCTTCTGTGCCCGGAGAGTGCCGGACATGTAGGAATGTGGCCATGACAACAATCAATCATCTCCTGATGATCTTGGAATAACAATGTTAAAATGGACAGGATCTTAAAGCTTATTCAGTCTCCCTCTATCCCCTTAGCCATACAGACAGTCAGAAGTCTACAAAGATCATGACAGCAGAAAACTCAGGGGCATGGGCTCCTGGTGCAGAAACAATAATAGTACCTTCTCAGAGAGTGCCCCATATGCCCTAAGCACTATTTGTTAATGAAATATTTCAAAACCACAGAAGAGTACAGGAAATTACAAATGCATGCACCACTACTCTGACTTTAACATTTGTCCTTATCTTCTTTTTTTTTTTTTTAATGTTTATTTATTTTTGAGAGAGAGAGACACAGAGCATGAACAGGGGAGGGGCAGAGAGAGAGGGAGACACAATCTGAAGCAAGCTCCAGGCTCTGAGCTGTCAGCACAGAGCCCGATGCAGGGCTCAAACCCACGAACCACGAGATCATGACCTGAGCTGAAGTCGGACACTTAACCGACTGAGCCACCCAGGCACCCCTTCTTCTCATTTTTTTAAACGGAGAAAATGTAACACAGACAGCAAAGGTCTCTTTTGTGCCTCCTTGATCCTACTTCCCTCTCTCCTTCACCACTGTCAAGTTGTTTTGTATTCTTCCCACCCAGGTCCTTACACTTTTATTGTCCCAAGTGTATGTACATGAATGTACATTTAACACTGATATGCATTTTACTTTTTATATTAATGATAAAGAGTAGATACTGTTTGGCAACCTATTGTTTTCACTCAATAATATGATTATAAAATTTACCCAGGTTATACTTGTAAATCCAATTCATCCATTTTAAATGTTGTGTAATATTCACTGTATAAGTAAACTGTAAGTTACTCTTTCTCCTAATAAAGGACATTTGGGTTTATTTCCAATTTTTTCCCCTATAACAGACATTGCAATAATTTTTTTTTGTATATGATGCTTTAAGCATGTGAAAACATTTTAGAATGGAATTCTTGGGTCATAGGGTAAGTGTACCTTTAAACCTTACTAAATATTGCAAAATTGCTGTCCAAACTGATTGCCAATTTACTCTTACAAGGAAAGCAAGAGAATGTGTTTCTCCATAACGGCCCCAACACTTGGTATTATCAGTTGTTTTTTAAAAATTTTCATCAGTCTCAAGGCTGAGAAATAGTACCCATTTGTTGTTTAAAACATTTTTTTAAATGTTTATTTATTGAGGTGAGGGGGGGAGCGAGGGCTCTTGAGCGGGAGAGCAGCATTGAGATAGAATCCCAAGCAGGCTCAGTGCTGTCAGCATGGAGCCCGATGCAGGGCTCAGTCTCACAAACCAGAAGATCATGACCTGAACCAAAATCAAGAGTTGGAGGATTAACTGACTGAGCCACTCAGGCGCCCCCATTTGTTGTTCAAGTTTGCATTTTTCTGATTACCGATCAGTTTGAGTATCTTTGCCTCTTTATTGACCATTCTGGTGTCCTGTTCTGTAAGCTATTTGCTTTTCCCACTGAGCTGAACTTTGCTGGAGACCCAGTTCAGAAATTCACAGCTTACCATTTTGAGGCTTCCACTAATATATACGCTGATCGATTCATTTCACCAAATACACACTGATCTCCCTAAAGCCTGAGAGGCAGTACACTTGGACTTACTTCTTCATATATATATTCTATATAAATGGAGAACGTGAGATCACATTTGCAAACCTCTTTGCATCACTCCCATGGAAAGTTTCCGTAGGTCACAGGTTCCCACCTCTTCCTATCAGCTGCTCCCAAGGCATTATTGGTATATCCCCTGTAAGTCTCAGTACTTATAGAGGGTACATGATATTAGGCAGAAAGTAATTAGACAGTAACACCCAGAAGCAGCTGCTGACAGTTATAAACTCCAGCCACACCATAGTTTTTTATAAGTCTCCTAATGAATCTTGCTTGTAGTTTCCTCCCACTGTGAGCTCCTTGAGGGCAGGCACAGCCTTGTTGATCTTGAATTCCCGAAGCCTACAGTAAGTCCTGATATAATAAGTTCTGGCCAACTGGCCTTAAATAATTAAAACTGCCTAAGAATCATTCACCGAAAGGAGACCAACACTTGAGAGAAGGTTGGAAAATCTCACCTCAGAGAGTGTGAGGCAATACCATCAAGTTCCCAGTTAAGCTTTATATCATGGGAGATCAACTTCTCTAATTTCTGAAGTAATTGGTCACTTTTTAATGAATATTGAGATTTATCTGGCACTACGATGGACCAAAAGCAGAGATATTTAGGGAAAGCACAAGTCTTCCTACTCTCTTCCTTTGCAAAGGAAACCGATCCAGAGACTGGCAGTTGTTGCCAAAAAACCAAGAAATTACCCCGAAGTTTAACCAGTGTAAACTCTTGCATCCACCCACAGACTGGTAAACAATTGGTTTGCACCCCACCCTGGCCAGGGGACCAGGTAAGAGATTAGGAACACTGGTGTGTGCACAGCCGTGCAGGGGGGATGCTGGCATTGGCAGGTGAGGGGTCAGCTCCGTGGTTATAAAAACACCCAAGTTCACAGTGTCACCATGAACAATGAGAAGGTACACACAGGTTCCTGCAGACCAGCTACAGTATCTCTGAGAGACACGCGAACCACGTCTGTGTTCTGTAAGGAGCTGAGGGACACAGGTCTGTTGGGAGAGATGGCTGGGGCTGGATATGGAGGCAAGGAGTTTTCTCAGTTTTATAACCTCAAAGAGTATAAAAGGCGTTCTCAAGTATGGATCCTAGTGGCTAAAAGGGAGAGACCATTCTCAATGCTGGGATTCTACCTTCGGTGCAGAACAGTCTGGGCATGTTTTTATTTTCTAGTAGTGCGTATTTTCTAACCCTTCTAGCAGGGTTAGGTAAAAATGGTTTCTCAACCCAGTTCAGACCACTGTTGTTGGTTTGAAAAGGCCACCCACAACTCTCTCAACTTCAACAGCCGTCTCTCATGACACCATCCCAGCCACACATGCATCATGGCTGTCTTACGACAATGCCTCTCTCTTGAGGGGAGAGAGAGCCCATCTTACACACACACCACACTCACACACACACTCACACGGGGGTTTGTCACCACTTGTGGAAAGACGGAAGTAATGAGAAGCCTGGTGGTCCAGGAAATATACTGCCGGCTCTGTCAATTAGGAGAGTACTTCTCAAACTATTTGTGGTCAAGAATCGGTCTGTTTTTAGTCTCCAATCTGTTATGGACTGATATTTTTGTAAGATATGGTGCGTGTGAAATACTAAAACATAGCTGCAGAATATGAAAGAAGACACAAACAAGCCTCCGATTTTTTAATAATTTAATTCAACAACTTGCTCTGGGTTTCTAAATGCTTAATTTCAATTTCTGTTCTTTAGCTCAAGGCAGTGGTAACAAACAGGTTGCAAACCAGTACCTAAAATGGCGCTAAATTCAGGAAGATAAGGCTTGAGGGCAGTAATTTTCTCAGGACTATGTTTGTTAGAATCATGCGTATACTTTTAAAGAGCACATTCGAATTCTACGGTATACATTTTCATTTGGGAAATTAAAATAATTGTTTACCCACTGCAAACTAAAACGAAACTCAACAAAAATCCTTTCTCAACTGAAGGCAAGAATATATGAATGGGGGAGGCATGAGGTTTTCATTGTGTATTCATCCCAAGGGCACCGGTTTGAAGCATGGAAAATCTGCACTCCTGCATTCGAGGAATCGTAGGAGACCCTGACACAACTCTTACCAAGGAGGAGGAGGCTTAGGGGGCAGAAAGACAAAGCTCAGAGAGGCAGAGCACTCCCTCTGTAGTACAGCAAAGGAATTCGGGATTGCAAGGTCTTTGACATTCATGTCCATGTAAGTAAAGTAGTCCCCCTTATCCTGTGGTTTCATTCGCCTTGGTTTCAGTTACCCCCAGTCAACTGCCTTCGGAAGCAGATGACCTCCTTCTGACCATAGGTCATCAGTAGCCTAATGCTACATCTCAATGCCTGTGTCTTCCACATCATTTCACCTGGTCACACAGGCATCGCATCATCACACATATCCCAGGGAGAAGGTGAGTGCAGCACCATAACGTATCTTAAGTGAGAGAGAAACCACATTCACACCCCTTCTATTACAGGATATGGTTATAATTGTTCTATTTTACTGGTAGTAATTGTTGCTGATTTCTCACTGTGCCTAATTTATAAATTAAACTTTATCACAGGTATGTATGTGCAGGAAAAAACAGTATACATGGGGTTCAGCACCGTCCGCAGTATGAGGCATCCACTGAGGGTCTTAGAACGTGTATGCCCCAGACAAGGGGAAAACTACTGCACACAGAAAGTTAGGGCTCAAAGGGAGAGAAAGAAGCCATGACTTTCACATTTTCCATCACGGAAGATAAGGCACAAGCTGCCTTACGCCTGAAGTAACTGCAGAAAACTGAAGTCTGAAGAGCATTTCCTCAGCAGAGACTTGGTCATATAGTCAGGTAGTACGTGCCCTTCAAATCTACCAAGCGCCCTTGAAGGCCACGTCTTCCAGGACCTGCTCCATTTCACCCTGTAGGCCCGTCTCTTAAAGTCACATGCACCTCCTCCTACAAAAAGGGCAGTTGGGATTGATTTTCCCTTCTCTTTGGGGCCATGTCTGAGAAGGAATCATTAAACTATTTTAATACATCACCTAGCACACCAGTTAGGACCAGCTACATAATTTGCAGGGCTCTCTGGTGGAAGGGGGCGGGGGCGGGAATGCCAAGTCCACTTGCTCAAAAGGTCTTAAGGGGTGCCTGGGTGGCTCAGTCAGTTGAGCATCTGACCCTCAATTTTGGCTCAGGTCATGATCGCTGGGTCGTGGGAGAGAGCCCCAAATCAGGCTCAATGCTGACTGTGCAGAGCCTGCTGGGGATTCTCTCTCCCTCTCTCTCTCTGCCCCTCCCCATCTCTGTCTCCCTCTCAAAATAAATAAATTAATCTAAAAAATCTTAAGAATTTCAAGACAACTAGTAGAACATTAATCCAAGCCTGGAGCCCTTTTAGATGCAGGTTCCTGTGCAACAGCACAGGCCACACGCCCTGGAGGCTGGCCCTGACCCCCGCAATGTGTGGTGATCTCATCCCTATGGACAAGTCTGTTATTCTCAGACTTTTACCAGGGACTCAGGTTTGCTCTGATACAGACATATGAGGACAAAGAACTGAATTTATTCAGAAAATACTCTAGGCACCTGTGTGCTCTGATTCCTCAAACGAGCCCTCAACCCAGGAAGAGGAAGGTAGATGCATTTTTGTTACATTTACAGCTGCTTCCATATATGCCAGAGGAAGGTGTCTTCGTTCTAATCTGGTCTGTAGAGGCAGGTATGAAAACCTGAACCTGATGGCTCAGGGCTGGCCAACATCAGCCTGCAGAGTGAAGACAGAGGGGCCTTTTTGGTGCTGGTGGGAGCAGTTCATCACTGCGAAGCCCACAGTCCCTAAGAGATAAGCCACCTCAATGACCTTGGGGAAACCTGGGGGTGATGCCTGTCAGACATCTTCTACTGGATGGGCCACATACTGCCCCAAGACCACTGCCAACCCTTCTTCTAGTTCATGAGACCCCCTTCTCCACAATGAAGTAAATCATGAAACAGGGGCAATTATGAATTTTAAATTACATTTAGGTAATGACCTAGTATGTCTAAAGAAATCATAGTACATCTATGCAGTGATAGACATTTTTTTAATTATTATTATTTGAGAGAGAGAGAGAGAGAGACTGCGTGAGTGAGGGAGAGAGGTAGAGGGAGAGAGAGAGAATCTTAAGCAGATTCCATGCTCAGCATGGAGCCCGACTGAGGGTTCAATCCCACGACACTGGGATCATGACCTGAGCTTAAATCAAGAATTGGACGTTCAACTGACTGAGCCACCCAGGTACCCCATAGACATTTAAAATCATGCCCTCAAGTGACTATTTAATGACCTGGTGAAACCTATCGAGTATGTTATGTGAAGAGCACAAAACTATAATTTTTGTCCCATATGATTCCCAGCAAAATATAACATTACCATATTATAAAACATAACATGCATTATTTTTAAAGACTAAAATTAACATATTGGTGAGTAAAATAATTTTCCTTGTTTCTGTATTCTTCTGTGTTTCCAAAAGTTTCTCAAATGTACATTCAATACTTTTATGATGTAAAAAATTTTTTATCTCAATTACTTCCAACCTTCTACTCTGGGCATTTTTACTCAGAGGTAATAGCGTTAAGTAAATACGTGGTTACTGTGTTTATAACAAAGCTGCTACTTCATTTCATAAAGCCACAGGTTAGTAATTTTGTTGCCAGAATGCAATAGGACAGGTAGCGGCAATATCTAAATGAGTGGCATCCTCAAAAACACACTTTGATCAAGAGGGGCCTGGCCTTTATCTTTCAGAAAATTTTTTAAAGTTCCTTTTTCCCCTCTAGTATATGAAGTGCATCAATACTGTAAATAACTCAATTGTAGGGACTGCGTGTTTAACAAGTAGCTTATGTCAGGAGTTTATATTCCCCAAATAAAAACTACAGACATTAAATGAATGAAATTAGTTTCGCTGCTTTCATTACGGAGTCTTCCTTATGACTGTAAATACCCACAGTTGGGTTGTATGTAAGCCTTTGGTTATATATAAGCAAGGCAAAGAAAGAGGCTATCTCTACATCAGAAATGTCTGGAATAGGATGTACATTAAACTGTTAATAATGGTTACTTCTGGGAAATGACATTGATATGGCGAGACACCCCACAGGGAAGCAATCAGACTCTTTTGACTATTAACTGTGTCTTTAGAAGTAATTTTTATGCTCTTGGAACTCTATAAACCTGTACTCTTATTCATGGATTCTAATAAGGAAATGATACAAGAACTAATAAAGTTACAACAAAATATCACAACGAATATCCTGCTCTAAGATATTATACAAGACGAAACTATGTAACCAATCCGCTCCTGCTACTTTCTGCAATGGACTCTTGGCTACCCTAAGAATTAGTCACTCTTGGCATGCCAGGTATGGGGGTGAAGAACAAGACTGCCACAAGACAAGGCTGTCTTTCACCAGGGACTCTGGTTGATGCTAACACACAGGACTCAAAGGTAGCCTAGAGTAAAAAATGAGGCAGGCAATCACAACCTCTTCAAGGGAGCGTGAGCTGAGAAACGCCAAGAGAAAAGCCAAGTAGCTACAGAAGTGGAAGATGAAAGGATTTCATGAAAAGAGTATGTAGCACACAAGCCAGATGACAGGAAAGCGGAAAGACCGAGGTAAAGAAAAGATGTAAAGCAGAGGTCAAGAGAGCCAGCCGTGGGCAAGAAAAGAGAAGAGGAGAAGGCAGAGGAGCAGCACGGGATCCCTGGCAGCGGGGAGGGGAGGAGCCGAGCCACTTCCCCCACTGCCCTTGGCTTCCTGTCAGCTCCCCAAGCCTGGTTCCGGTTCCTGCGTGTCCTGGCTACGAACACCAGGTACTAGAGGTAACCTGAGTTCCTTGCAACCCAAATAGCCCAACGAAAACCCTAGCTAACCTTGCTCATCTAAGATGAACTGAGTAAACATTCCCTTCTCCTACAGCAAGACAAGTGCTATGTAACAAAGTATTAAGGCAGCAACGGCCAAGTAATAACATGCTTTCCAGCCCTGCATCCCCAAATTCCAAAACAGATAAAAATAGCAGCTACGCAACTGTAATTAAAACAATCATGCTGCCTACAGCGGGGAGACCCAGGAGCAGCCCAGCTTCGTGAGTGGGAATTTGGTCTGACTGTATCACCTTGAAGGCACGCACCTCCACTTGCCTTCCCTCCTCAGAAGAATTACAGTCCTAGCTCAACCTTAACGCACCTGAATAAGACTAAGGGATATTTCACAGAGCAAAGCTAATCTGTGACACATTCAGTGAGAGCGACTTTCACCTAAGGCCCAGATAAAGCTTTAAAGAGAAAACTGAGCTGGAAGGACCTGAAAATAAAAGAGACTATCCCGGCACCAACAACTGGAGAAAGTAAACAAGGCAGAAATGACCAAATATGGTGTGGCTTTGCAAAGCCAGGTGTCGAGCAGCAAGTAACACCCTTATTTTGTCAAGTTGCCTGTTATAACACCATGTCCTTTCCTTTTAGTTTTATTTTTTATTTTTGAGAGAGTATCAAGTGGGGGGAGGAGCAGACAGAGAGGGGGACAGACCCAAAGTGGGCTCTGCACTGACAGCAGCAAGCCGATGTGGGGCTCGAACCCACAAACTGCAAGGTCGTGACCGAGCCAAAGTCAGATGCTCAACCGACTGCGCCACCCAGGCGCCCCTGTGTTTTTCAGTATATACGAAAGACCTGCATATACAGATGAGTCCCTTATGGAATACATTAGATCCAAGTGAGATTTCCTAAGAAATAATAGCTCAGGTATGGCCTAGAAATAGCCTATAAGTTCTTTGGGAAAATACTGATAATGGATGGAAAAAGGGATCACTGGCAATAGCAAAGGCAGTATACTGAGGTAGGGGGAGCATTCCTTTGCAAAGTGATTTCAAAGTCACTTCCAAGAAACGGTTCTTTTTTCATGTTATTAACAACGTCATCACACAAGAGACACAGAGCAGTGGGACTACCAAGCATGACACCAGCAATGCCACTGCCGCATCTATCCTCAATTAGAGAGTGATGAACAAAGATGAAAGGTGGGGAAATTATTTTCTGTATTATTTTTTTACTTAATTTTATTTATTTATATTTGGGGCGCCTGGGTGGCGCAGTCGGTTAAGCGTCCGACTTCAGCCAGGTCACGATCTCACGGTCCGTGAGTTCGAGCCCCGCGTCAGGCTCTGGGCTGATGGCTCGGAGCCTGGAGCCTGTTTCCGATTCTGTGTCTCCCTCTCTCTCTGCCCCTCCCCCGTTCATGCTCTGTCTCTCTCTGTCCCAAAAAAATAAATAAAAAACGTTGAAAAAAAAAAATTAAAAAAAATTTTTTTATTTATTTATATTTATCTATTACTCTTTATATTATTGTTTTACTAATAAATGGGGAAATTAAAATAATAAAGGTCTTGTTATGTTTCTGTCACCCTGAATTATATCTTTTACACGAACCTGCTCCATCTGTAAGCAAAAATGACATACACACACATACATATATAGCACACACACATATATGCACACACAAATACTATATTATGCTCGCCGAAATAAGACTCATTTAAACTGAGTTTAGAGTAGTTAGGTTCTGAAATGACCTCTGAAAGTTTGGTTTCTATCTTTGGATTTAATGAAACACAATGATGCAATGAAAGAATAAGACTACATCAAAATAAATATTTTAAAACTTAAAATTTTTTTAATGCTTATTTATTTTTTGAGAGACAGGGCGTGAGTGGGGGAGGAACAGACAGAGAGGGAGACATAGAATCAGAAGCAGGCTCCAGGCTCTGAGCTGTCAGCACAGAGCCCGACGCGGGGCTCAAACCCACAGACCGTGAGATCATGACCTGAGCCGAAGTCAGAAGCTTAACTGACTGAGCCAGCCAGGCACTCCAATATTTTAAAACTTTTAAAAAAGATAATCACATGCAAGAATTCCTTTTATGCCGATGTTTCTCAGGCAATATACTCTTTGAATAAACACAGAAATTTGACTCTCTAAGGTGGTTATGCTAAACATCAGGATTCTGTACAGAATCACCTTATGTTCCCTGATCCAGAAGATACAAGCAGAAATTTTTGTCCCAACTTTCCCTTCTGTCACTTGTTTGAGAGACAGAGAGAGAGAGAGAGAGAGAGAGAGAGAGAAATAGAAAAGAGAGGGATAGAGAAAAAGCCTAAGGTTTTTTTGCTTGTTTTTTGTTTTTTTTAATTATCAGTTATAGAGGCACTTGGTGGCTCTGTCGGTTAAGGGTCCGACTCTTGGTTTTGGCTCAGGTCATGATCTCATGGTCTGTGGGTTCGAGCCCCACGTCGGGCTCCATGCTGACAGCTCAGAGCCTGCTTGGGATTCTCTCTCTCTCTCTCTCTCTCTCTCTCTCCCTCTCTCTCTGCCCCTCCCCTCTCGTGTTGTCTCTGTCTCTCTCAAAATAAATAAATAAATAAATAAATAAATAAATAAATAAATTTTTAATAAAAATAAATTATCAGTTATAAAATAACAATATTTGAGATGCCTCTTCAAATTTCAGCAGTCTTCTTTTTCGTAGCTACCACACAAACGATTCAAGAATGCCAGTGGTTGTTCTCTGATGGCTAATTCACCATCCCTTATCTTTTTAGATATGACTTCCCTATGCCCATTGTGACAATGGATGACTCTCAAATTCATCTCCCAACAGCGTGTCAGCTGTAATCGCTAGTGCAGGGACAGTCCCGGGCACGATACGCTGAAGCAAATGCTCTGCTGAGAAGCTCGGGCACAGTGAGGCATCACATCCCAGCCCTTCCTGGCTGCCGAACTGTTCCGCCACTGGTTGAGGGCCAAGGCCTCTGAAATCTAGAACACAGACGAGGAAAACAGAGGCTTTCCACAGCTCAGTCACATCGTGAAGATTATGCACTTGGGAGAGGCGTGTTTCGTGCACTCACGGTTTCCACTGGGTGCAACACAGTGCCATCTAGGAGAGACAGAGAGCAGGGTTCTGGGTTCCCAGGTCCCCACTCCTTAATTCTCTGTCTCCTAGGCCATGAGATGGTGACAAGTGTTTGCTGTTGCTGTTGTTTGTGGGGTTTTTTGCTTTTTTGCATTTTCAGAGTTTTACTGAATATACAGAAAGGCCATTCTCTTGAGGGTTTTTTGGAAGACACATCATACCACTGGAGTTTGGTGTTGAAATACCCTTTCAGCATTGGAGAGGCATATGGATTCCTCAGCCATTAGTGGAGCTGAGTGGGGTCTTCCCGTGTGTAACCTGCAAATACCACCATTTTCAAAGTGTGCTACAATATGAAAATAGGTGAAAAGCTCTGTATTAGATGAAACAAAGTACACAAGGCTTACACTACAAAATTCCTATACATTTAATCTCAGTGCATACTGACATCATTCAATTGAGCTAATAGTATGCAGTTTTTCCCACAGTTTGCCTGTAAAGTTGTACCAAACATGCTTTAGTTTACTTAAATGCGATATACGTATTTTTCTTTTTATAAGAAAAATACACCGAAATTTGTACATTGGGAGGTGACTCACGTGACTTTTGCCTGATCTTTTTTTCTCTCTCTTTTTTTAAATTTTTAAAATTTTAATGTTTATTCATTTTGAGAGACAGACAGACCGTGAGCAGGGGAGGGTCAGACAGAGAGGGAGACACAGAATCCGAAGCAGGCTCCAGGCTCTGACCTGTCAGCACAGAGCAGGAAGCAGGGCTCGAACCCGCGAACCGTGAGATCATGACCTGAGCTAAAGTCGGATGCTTAACCGACTGAGCCACCCAGATGCCCTGATCTTTGCTTCTCTTTACGCTAGTTCTTGGGAAATTTTTATTAGGACCAAAAAAAACCCAACCTTTTTGTAAAAGTGTTGGTATCTCCGATCCTTTTCTTACTCTTCTGAATGGACCCTCAGGAAAAGTGAGCCGGGGTCACCCCATATAACTGGTGCCCAGGTCTCAGGCCTCCTGCCCCCCTAGCCAGAGAGTCCAATGAATAAATGACCAGTTTGATGAAATACTTTCACATGAGCAAGCCAGACAATTAGGAAATTACCAACATGCCTCTTTCAAATAATTTTCAAAAAGATCATCAGGAAAACCCCTTAGAAAAACTCAGTTCTTTTAACTTAAATCTTGGAGAGTACCCAGGAATCCAAGGGAGAGATTTAGATATTTGTACTGGCCTACTTCCTTGATGGAATAGGAATGTTTCTGACATAGCAAGGCCCACCCTGTGTTGTGCAAAGTAATCACACGCAGTGGATTTAGGTTCCCACCTCCCCACTCAGGAGCTGTGTGGCTTGAGAAAGGTCACTTAGCCTCTCCGAGCCATAGTTTCCTGCTACTATGTCAGAGATAATTTGTCTCCCAGGGTTGTTGGGAAAAATCAGATGACACTGTGTATGGAAGTGCTTCATAAATTGCAGAGTATCTTGCATTTTGTTATCTAGATTTTTTTGAAATAATATTTAATTTTAGAGCAAGAGAGAAGCTTTTAGTCATACATTTCCATCTTCTTGTATTACAGAGAGGGAGACTGAGCACTAGACGAAAAAGTGCTTGCCAAGGTTATGTTTTGAATCTTAATAAGTAGTCACCATGGTCATTACTGTCTAGTAAAGGTGAAGAACCTGTCAGAATGGCTAAAATTAACAACACAAGAAACAACAGATGTTGGCGAGGAGGCAGAGAAAGGGGAACCTTCTTACACTGCTGGTGGGAATGCAAACTGGGGCAGCCACTCTGGAAAACAGTATGGAGGTTCCTCAGAAAGTTGAAAATAGAAGTATTTTATGACCCAGCAATTGCACTACTAGGTATTTACCCAAAAGATACAAAAATACTGATTCGAAGGGGCACATGTTTACAGCAGCACTATCAACAATGGCCAAATTATGGAAAGATCCCAAATGTCCATCAATGAATAAATAAAGATGTGGTACCCACTGGAATATTACCCAACCATCAAAAAGAATGAAATCTTGCCGTCTACAACAACGTCGATGTAATTGGAGTGTATTATGTTAAGTGAAATAAGTCAGTCAAGAAGGACAAATATCACATGATTTCACTCATATGTCAAATTTAAGAAACAAAACAGATGAACATAGGGGAAAGGAAAAATAGGGAGGGAGACATACCATGAGTCTCTCAACAATAGAGAACAAACTGAGGGTTGATGGAGGGAGGTGGGGAGGATGGGCTAGATGGGTGATGGGCATTAAGGAGGACACTTGTGCTGAGCACTGGGTGCTGTACCTAAGTGGTGAATCACTAAATTCTACTCCTGAGACCAATATTACACTACATGTTAATGAACTCAAATTTACATACAAACTTAAAATTAGTTAATTAATTAAATTTAATATAAATTAAAAAACAGAAAAGGTGAAGGAATAAATATGGTCTCAGTCCTGGAGATGTGGGTTTTCATCCTTATCCTCATGAAACAGACACTGAGCAACTGTGGGAAGGACACTTTTCTGGGCATTGGAAATATAATCTCTGCTGTCTTAGAGGAAAATAGGATCTGGCTGCCAAGACAGGAGCAGCCCATGCAAACAATAACTATTAAAATGACAATTTGCTCAGTTAATTCAAGGATACGTATAATAGATGCCATCGGGGCAATTGCTCATCCTGCTCATGCAGGAGACAGTTTTGAACAGTGTCCTGGAGTTGGGCTTTGGTAGAAGGTAGGACTTAAGAGCAGTGAGATAAAAATTGTTAAGAAAAGTAGACCTTGAAAGTTTACATCATAAGAAAAGAATTTTTCATGGGGTGCCTGGGTGGCTCAGTGGGTTGAGCATCCGACATCAGCTCAGGTCATCATCTCATGGTTTTTGAGTTTGAGCTCCATGTTGGACACACTGCCATCAGCGCAAAGCCCACTTCAATCCTCTGTTCCCATCTCTCTCTGCCCTCCCCTGCTTGTGCTCGCTCGCTCAAAAATAAACATTAAAAAAATTTTTTTTTTAAATTTCTTGTAATTGTGTGGAAGATGTTGACTTATTGTGGTGATCAGACCGCAACATATACAAATATCGAATCGTTATGTTGTATATTCGAAACTAATATAATGTTCTATGTCGATTATATCTTAAATAAATAAATACATAAATAAGCGGCCAGCTAGCCAGCATGGAGAACCTGCATGGAATCCTAGTTTGACTAAATCCTAGGGTCAGGATGGATGCAAGGCATATAATTTGTAAAAATCACAATTTATTTACCCAGACGGTGAACATAATAGTGTCTTTCTCACAGGGCTGCGGTAAGGGTTAAAGGACATAATGTGTAAGAAACACACAGCAGCTGGCACTTTGTTAAGTGTTCAATAACAGGACCTACTGCAGTTGCTGAAGTGTGTGCTAAGGTAGCCCAGCCAACAGGGAAGGCATGTGGCATGCTTGGGGAGAGGCCATAAGGTTTGGAATAGAGAGGCCAGATTGTGATTGGGGAGCCCTGCGCTGCACCGTTTGGACTTTATTTTACCCAGGACGGTTTCTGAGCTGGAGTTACAACTGTTGTTTAGAAGTCCCTCTGAGAGCAGTGTGCAGCAGTTGAGAAAGGGGGAACAGAAGCCAGAAGACAAATTAGGAAACTTTTTATGAGGGGATTTATCAAGCCCCCTTCTTTTATATCAATAACTTTCCTTATATACAGAATCACCTCTTTAATCCTTTTGAACCCCTAGCAAGTCTTATCCCCATTTCACAGAAGAGGAAATGGAGGCTCAGAGAGATCAAGAGACAGAGCCAAGATCTGTTAACTGTTCAAGTGAGTCCATTGTGCTGCTTCCCCTGCACAGGTTAACAAGGGCCATGGACTGCCCCGTGCAGCAAGGGAAAGCCAATAGCACTGCATTACTTGGACGATAATACTGGCCACCGCGGGGAAGGTGGTAAATTCTCAGCTGTTTTTATTTCCATCAGGGGCAACACTTCTTAACCCACTCTCTCCCAGGGGGGCTAGCCTTTGAAGAGCTGGTTTCCAAGGTGACCCATAGGTTTCCAACGCTAGTGGCAAGTTTGGCCCTCACAAGTTTAGTATTTTCTGTTTTCTCTCCAGAAGGGAAGATGGACCCTTGTAGCAGGGCCCTACACCAGCTCCTCGTGTGTGTAACTGGAGGGGAGCCACCGTGGTCCCATCAGCAAACACAGCTCCTTTTCTGGTTCCTAGAAGGTGCTTTCTGTCTGGAATGCATGTCCTCACTATAGCTCAGCCAGCCTTCAAAGGAAGTTTCCAGAATTTCCCTGGCACCTAACTAGCAACAAGTAACTAGACCCAACGGGTGGGGAAGACTCTAGAGATCCTAAGGGTCTGGGGAACACAGTCCACATAAACAGAAGCCTATTGATACTCTCGTTGGAAAAATGAAATGAAAATTGCTATCTATGCCAGGCATATGTATATTACTCCAATGAACCCCTGAAACAACCAAATATCACCAATAATGGCTAATGGTGGTGACCATATGCCAGCTGCTGTCCTAATTACTTCATGCATTTTCTAGTTTAATTACCTCAGAACATCCTATGCCATGTATGTATGTATATCTTTAAAAAAAATTTTTTTTTTTGCGCTTATTTATTATTGAGAGAGCAAGACAGAGCATGAGCATGGGAGGGGCAGAGAGAGGAGGAGGCACAGAATTTGAAGCAGGCTTCAGGCTCCAAGCTGTCAGCACAGAGCCTGACATGGGGCTCGAACCTGCCAACTGCGAGATCATGGCCCGAGCTGAAGTTGGACGCCCAACCGACTGAGCCACCCAGGCGTCCCTTATGTATGTATATCTTTATGTGTCATCTCTTTCTGATGGATGAAAACAGTGCGGCTCACAAAAACTGAAGCAACTTGCCCAGTGGGCATACAGCTTAGGTGACAGCTCCAGTCACTGGTCCTCGGGCAGGAGGATTCCAAAGCTTGTGGTAGTTATACTGCATCAGCTTCTAGAATTTCTTTAAGGGAGTTGAGGATGCTCAGAAGGAAATAGTACAAATAAAAAGGGTAATAATAAGAACTTTCTCTAGCTTCTAGAAAACTCAACCTTGTCTCAGTTCTTACGTACTTTAGATCCTATAGCATCCTTACCATTTCCATTATTTTCTTAACTGACCATCTATAAAAACTGTGGTATTCTCCTTAACCCCCACTTGTGTAACTGTCAGAAATTTTCATATATAAAGATGATTCACAGTCAAGATGAACTACAACAGGCATTGTCTTGGAAACTGTGAGCCAGCTTAGAGAACTGGTTAGACTGTTACTGGCCCTGAGTTAGCTTCCAAGCCTGTGAGCCTGCAGTGCTCCTTCCTCTCTCTCCATCTTCCTAAATCCCAGAGTGGAGGAACATGGAACACTGGTACTTGGTTGCAGTCTCTGTGTTGTGACAAGGAGTACCTGAGGAACCCTCATCTTCCTGCTGGTTCTATTATTTTTTTTTTATTTTTTTTTAACGTTTTATTTATTTTTGAGACAGAGACAGAGCATGAATGGGGGAGGGGCAGAGAGAGAGGGAGACACAGAATCGGAAGCAGGCTCCAGGCTCTGAGCCATCAGCCCAGAGGCCGATGCGGGGCTCGAACTCACGGACCGCGAGATCGTGACCTGAGCTGAAGTCGGCCGCTTAACCGACTGAGCCACCCAGGCGCCTCTCTGCTGGTTCTATTAATACCCAGATCATTTTGACTCAGTGCTTAGAATTATTCTCCAGTGGCTGAATGCCTATCTTGGTGTCTTGCCCAATATCTCCATTCCCTTATTACACAGCCTTCCTACTTGCTAACACCTGCTCATTCTCTGCCTAGGTCTTAACCAACCGCCTTTTGCTGAGACTTTCTCAGAAACATGCCTTGCCTCAGTGGTCCCAAATGTCTAGCTCCATTTTCTCAGGGCTGGCCTGTTCCGTCACCAACCCAGGATTTATCCCTCCCTGCCTGGATTCCCACAGGGCCTGTTTTTCAATCAATGGAAGTAATAACTGATGCTCAATTCACAGAAGCAGGGGACCTCTGGGGGATGAGAAAAAGTTTACTCAGGCCAAGTTCAGCAATCAGAACAGCTCCAAATGACATGAAATCAAGGAAAGTATTATAATATTACATGGGCATATGAACCAATTACTGTTTGCCGAAGTGATCACAAATGCCATGACTAAAACATGTATTTGGTCATTTGAGAAGTTCCATTGATCACTGATCATTTTTCAACTCTACTCATTTCCTATAAAATACACAAATCCTCAGAAATATAGGAGCAGTGGAAATATAAACTGCATCGAGTGTGTTTACTGAAATCCTTTCCATTAACCTTTCCACCTGGTTCTATGAACAGATAAATCACTATCATAATAAAGCCAAAGCTATAAATATTTTTACTCAGTCTGAACTTAGGTCAGACTAAGCATGCCACAAACAGATCATTCATTTATCAATTCAATCATTCATTCACCCAGCAAACGTTTACACACTGACTTACCAGATGTCTGGTATGGGGCTATCATGGCAAGGCTATATACTGCTCTTAACTAAGCCCTTGGTTAGTGGGGACTAACTAATGTGGTAAAAAATAACACTATGATTCTGGTCTAGTGATAATTCTTATAGGTGATGCCACTGTAAACCTTTCAGTCTCCAGCTATTATTAAAACAATTAAATGACTATTCTCTGCTCCATGCTGCTGTTATTTATTTGGTGGTTTTCTTTTTTTTTTTTTTTTACTATTACTTTGAAAAGACTCTCATCACCATTTTGTCTGAAATGTCATTCTCATCCTCTCCAAGGTGTGCCTCTGAATCCCATTCTTTCCTTCTCTCCTTCTTTCCTTCTCACAGCATTGGATTTCGCCAGTAATTCTCCTCCCTGTTCATTGAATTATGGCTAATTACTCTCTGGGCTCTCTCTTATCATCTTTCATGCCTCCCCTCATCCCTGCTTTCCTCTCTCCTCTTTATTTCTTTCAACTTCCTTTGGGAGGGGGTGAGCTTTCCTTTTTTTCTTAGACCATCAAATTAGATTGCATGATGGAAAGCACAGTACCTACTCATTAGAGTCCTTTCCAGTGAGAAAGGCCTTGCTGTGTCTGAGTGATTATGGTATCTTGAATTACGAAGTCTAATATGTCCTAGTAATTACCCCTTATATGCTGTGTACTCTCAGCTCTTCTTCTCAAGACCCTGGGTGACTGACATAAATAAAAGGATGTCCATGTGCCACAACTTAATCATCATGGCCTTCCTGCAAAGACTTACTGTGAAGAAGGCATCACCAACAGACCCAGCCTCAAACTAACTGATTTATATCATTACGTCCCAATCTTTGACAGCTTCCTTCCAATCTGAACAGGCTTTCAGAATTATTGAAATGAGAACATTTTAACATACAGGCTTCACAAAAATGTCAAATTTAATGATCGAAATGCTGTCTTTCACCTGTACAGGCAACATTACTTTCTGAAAAAAATTTAATAATAAAAGTCACCAAAATAGCAAGTGATGTTATATCTGTGAAATACGACCAAACAGGCCCGATTAATGCAAGGTCACTGTGCAGTTTCCAGGGTCAGCTGGCCATTTCTGCTCTACCCTTCTCTCTTACCACTCTCTCAAAAAGTGCTAAGAAAAAGAAACAGGATACAGGCTAAGGAGGGAGTGGGTCTATCACTGGTTCAATAGGCAACTGAAATATCCTTGTCCAGCTTCAGCTCCCTGAAGCTCTGCAATAGACAGGAATGACATAAGAAGTGCCACAGGAAGTGCCATCGTCACCTGGCTCTGATGTAGCCCAGAAAGGAGACCGAATCAGCCCTGGTGAGCACATATTTTTGAAGGTCTTTCAAAACTCCCTTTGAGTTTGGGAGCAGGAAGCCTTTCTAACTATGATTCACAATCCAGAGACCATTTTTTAAAAAACCCCAAATTTCTACACGGCAAAAATACCCTAAGTTAAGTCAAAAGACAGACAGAAAAAAAAAAAAAAGATGCAACTCAGATCACAAAGAGCCCACGTCCTTACTATATAAATAGTTCCTAAATGTCGGTAAGAAAAAGAGCAGCCGCCCAATAGAAAGCGAGCGAAGAACAATTACAGACAGTTTATAGAAGAGGAACTAGAAATAGGTTATAAATATATGAAAAATGTTCAACATCACTTATAGGAGAAATGCAAATCAAAAACATACTGAGATACTATTTTCATTTATCAGAATGGCAAGAATCCAAAGTTTGGTAACACATTCTCTTTATAACAAGACTGGGAAAACAGGCACTCTTCATACACTGCTTAGGAGAATGTGACTCAGTAAAACCCCAAGGGAGTATGATTTGGCAACACGTATCACAATTCCAAATGCATGTACCCAATGGCCCTGAATTTCACCTCTTTGTCTCTACTCCACAGGTATGTTTCACTCGGCTAAATAACATTTACAAGGTTATTTATTGGAGCATTAGTTTTATAGTAAATGTCTGAAAACAACATAAAGGTCTGTTCATAGGTGAATGGTTAAATAAATGATGGGTTTGCCATATAATGGAATAATAGGCAGCCATAAAAAAGAATGGCAACATTCTGTGCCCTGATATAGGAAGATACACTGTTCACTGAAAAGAGTAAGGTGCAGAAAAACCTTTCTGTACAAGGAGTTGAAGGAAGGGTGGGCTAAAGCTATATACCAGTGTTTGCTTGTATATGCAAAAAAGGATCTGGGGAAGATACACAAAACATGAATACAGTGGTCACCAAGAGGGAGTAACAGGGCTGAGAAATACTGCACTGTATACCTTTTAATATCTTTGGATCTTCAAATCAAAGAAATGTATTATTATTCAAAATGTATTTATATTTATTAAAAAATTTTTTTTTAACATTTATTGAGAGAAAAGAGAGAGACAGAGCACAAGTAGGGGAGGGGCAGAGAGAGAGGGAGACACAAATCTGAAGCAAGGTCCAGGCTCTGAGCTGTCAGCACAGAGTCTGATGTGGGGCTTGTACTCACAAACCGTGAGATCATGACCTGAGCCGAAGTCAGACGCTTAACCAACTGAGGCACCCAGGCGCCCCCAAAACTTATTTAAATTTTAAGACATGTCTTCTCGACTGTGTTGAAGATGTTCTTTACCGAGAACGTTAATAAATAACCTCAAGAATTAGGGGATGCCTGAGGGAAAGCCACTAAAAGTCATCATTTGCGGTCTCTTCCTGTCTTATATGGTTTCCCAAACATGGACCTTAAAAGTGAAAAGATTCTCACACACACTCATCTCCAATAGTACCTTTTCTTAAAATGGCATTACTCACAGACATACAAGCACAGAACCAAGTATAAACTTTTTACCCTCAAAGCTCATTTACGGTTCTAAAACCAGAAGGTATTTTCAAATTAAATACAGGAAAATTATAGAACAAACAAAAATCTAAAATAACTACATTATAATGGAAAGCTGAGGTTTATCTGTTTGAGTTAAACTGTCATTTGGATCAGGAACACCATACAGGTCCTCGGGGAATTCACCATACTGCATTCATTACCTTTTGTTACGCAATGTGGTGACGCTACCACCATTTTTCTCTCCTCGAATTCAGGAAACATTTGTGCAGTATGTTGTGAAATCATCTGACCTTCTTCCGGTTAAATGTATCTTTTATGCATTCAACTCCTCTGCTACTTTTCTCAATGGCTTAAAACACTGGTATGGAATTATCACAGACATAAATCCAAGTGCTGCTTGAGCATTAAAATTGGTGTCAGTCAGAAGGTGGTCACTCCAGTAACGCAGAATAAACTTACTAAGATTATTTTATTCGTATTACTAATTTTTAACATCACAATAAAGATGAAAATATCAAATTTAAAAATTATGGCGAGAACTCAGGCTGAGAGTGAACATCACAACTGTATTCAGTTCCTGTGTCTGAGAGATGGTGCCTCTATTCGTCGCTCCAGTTGAAGACTCCGCCCTGATTTTCAAGCCTCTGAGGGGTCAGTCTCTGGCCCCTGAGTCTGCCTTCACCTTCGATGCCCTCTTTGTGTCACTGTCCACAGCTGTGGAACAGCCTGGCCACATTCTGGCGCCCACTTCCGGGCTTCCAAATTCCAGCCTGGGGCAAAGTCTCAAACCACCGATGGGCTAGGATGAGAGTGTGGATGATCCCTGACATAATCCCCCTTTAGTACAAATAACAAATCTCCATAGAGGGCACATACATTTCAATCTGCATTTCCAAGTCTCTCTCATTAAGTCTGAACCGAAACCGAGAAACTGATTTCAGCATTAAACATCTGTGCGGTTTTCTGCTGAATCCAGTCCCTCAAGGGTAGGGATGACGTCATATAGTTTTCCATCTTCAGTGCCTAACATGTGGTAAGCACCTCATACCTGTTTGATGGATGAATGAGTGAGTGAATGGATGAATAAATGAATGAATGAGTGGTGAATTAGCAGAGAGTAAAAACAGGGAAAAGGCAAAAAAGAGCTCATCCAAGTATCATGTGCTGGTAGACTGCACCTGAGACATCAGCTAGCCTCTCCTTTATATCTCTAGTATACATTTATTCTCTTTTTCTAATTAGAATCTTACTCCACATATAATGTTCTTTATTATAGTTTTCTGATACACTACCATTTTTAGAGCCTTCGTGTGCATTTATTTGTAAAGCATTTGCAGGTACATTACAGGGAGGTCAGTCTGACATTTGGCCGGTCACCAAGACTAA
Source organism: Panthera uncia (assembly GCF_023721935.1). Classification (NCBI taxonomy): domain Eukaryota; kingdom Metazoa; phylum Chordata; class Mammalia; order Carnivora; family Felidae; genus Panthera; species Panthera uncia. The sequence continues at coordinate 117,033,525 of NC_064811.1, forward strand.
AGCTAAAACAAGTAGATTTTACTGGACTTAAGTTAATAAAGAATGTAAGGTGGTAAACACTTTGCCATTAAATGGTACAGTGTTTATAAAGGTCACTGGCTATATACTTCAGGCACATTCTTTTCATACCAAGTTCAACATCAGTCCGGAATGTTGGCCACCATCCAATCTAAGGGGGAAAGGGAACAAGTTTCTCTCGAATTCAGGCAGTTTCTGAGCTACATGAAGGTTTGTATTGATTTATTTTACTTTAAATGGGGAGAAAGTTAACAGTTCTGCCAAAGTTCTGCCAAATTAAATTCGATTAATTTAAGTTACCATTTTAGAAAAGGTGGGAATCTGTTTCCTCTAATGAAAATTTAGGCATATGTAATACAAATAAATGGGAGTGTTTACTGCCATTCTGGGTTTCATACCAGATTCTGCTGGCACTGCTTTGTTCCCCTTTGTACCTTCTTCCTTCTTGCATTTTCTCTATGTCACAGTCCTCATTCACCATATGGAAGTGCCATTAACTGGCAGCCTCCTGGCTCTCTCTGTTGACAACAGAGACCACACAGTGAAACCACCTCAGGGGATTTCAGAAAGTAAAGCCCTCATAAAAGTAACGAGGGTGAGAGCTAATTTGCTCTCCCCCTAAGATGTTAGGGATATGCATGATTTGAACAAATTCCCGGTTTTAATGAGATTTAACTACTGCCAGAAGATTCAGATGATTTGGAAATATGCATGTGGAATATGCATTCAACCATATTCCCTAAGTTCATCTTGTCCATCACAACAGCCAAGGACCCACGAAGGCACCAGGGAAGGTGATAACTTCTATTCTATTGAAAAAGCTGTACTTTTCCTTCTCCTGGTTTTCAAAGTAGAATAAAAAAAAAAGAATGATGCAATAGGATTTTCTCCTTTACCATGTTCCTTTGGAAAAGTCTCCCTTTTGAGCAATTATTTCATTTGGGATTTGAGCAAGCACTCTGTTTTGGAGGGATAACATCACTGACTTGCCCAGACACTTTGTTGTGACCTCTATGGGGCCAAAAATCTGTGTTCATGAGTGGCAGAGATTATGTCTTCCTCCAGATAGACTCCTGGGTACTTTTGACAGAAAAAAACATTCACCCACTTGGTCTCTTCCCATAACTTCACAGAGCTTCACCCTTTAATCCCACTCTTAGTGGAGGCACTAAAAGGCTTTGTCTGAGTGTTCTATTCTTTTTTAAATATTTATTTTAAATTTTTTTAATGTTTTATTTATTTTGGGGGGGGGAGGGGCGAAGAGAGAGAGGGAGACACAGAATCTGAAGCAAGCTCCAGGCTCTAAAACTGTCAGCATAGAGCCTGAGGCAGGGCTCGAACCCACAAACTGTACTATCATGACCTGAGCTGAAGTCGGATGTTTAACCGACTGAGCCACCCAGGAGCCCCTGAGTGTTCAATTCTTGACTTGATTACCAAGGCTCCTTAGGTCTCTCATGAGTGGCTCTCCCTCATCAGACCACTCTGACAATTAACGCCTATCCTACAGCCTGGTGTGTCCGAGCTGGCCACTGTGAGAACAAGGGCAGCTGGTCAGGAAGAAGGCCTCCACTCTGAGCTGTTGGAATCGGGCAAAATCAAATGTTAGATACCTTGGCAAATAATGGATCTGATGGCACTGTCTACCTGGGACATCAGCAAGAAATAGGACATGCGTCTTGCTTGCACACCAAAGAAAGCCAGCGACACACAACGGTAAGGAGCTGAGCACCTCAGGTGGCAAATGCGAATGATGGGTACTCTCCACCCCACAACGGAGAACACTGCAGACAGGCAGTGAAACAATCACTGTCCACCCTGAATAGGCTTTGAACTGCTTTTCTAAACTATCAATCAAGCAGTACTTGCCTGTCCTCAATGAACTCCAGCTAAATGACAGCTATCCTTGATCCAAAGAGGGCCAGCCACATTCTTACCCAGACCATGGGGCCATTTAAACTTGCTTTTGAGGTTCCAGAAATGCAAAGGGAAAAGGAGGTGGGCTGCAGGGTGTTCCAGCAGGTGGACTCAAGGCCTGGGTTCACATACCCCCAGCTCAAGCACTGACTGGCTGAGTGACCTTAGGCTCAATCCCCTCCACCAAAAAGTAGGGATAATGGTAAGTGATACTCTGGGGGTTGTTGTGATGGTCAAAAAAAGAGTGCCAGACTCTCAGTAAGTATTCAACTGGTATGACGCATTGTCATTATTATTATTAGGATCATGAATTATTATGAGGAGTCTCACTGCCCAAATCCAGACATTTCTTTCTGACTAACCCATTTAAAAAAAAAAACGAAAACAAAAACCAAGCCTTTGAAATCACCAGAGTGATTGATTTATAAGAGGATAAATGGTTTGCAAGCTGGCGCCTGTTTCGTGGAAGACGACCCGGTCTAAAACCCAGTGCAACCAACCTCACAGCAAAACAAAACCAAGCTAGACATCTGCCAAGTACCTCAGTGCATCCAGATTCACAATTCGTCTGATCTTAGTGAAAATCCCGAAGAGTGGTTCTCTTTCTCACCTCATACCTGTATGAAAAGATTGAAATTGGCAGCATTGGGCCACAAAGCCAAGTTTATTTCTTATTCCAAAACCTCTCTTTGCACTACACCATGAAGCAAAAATGTTTCTTAACTGGTGCTCTGGAGCTCAAGGCTGAATCCAGCAAGAAACATGGCTACTTTGAGCTTCCATTTCTTCCTGGTAATGGAAACCATCTACTAATGAATGGAGTTGAGTGCCATGGGGTGAAGCCCCCCATCCTCATTCCCTATTCTGTAACTCCTCTTAATCACAGCCATGACTTGCTGTGCTTTTGCTAGGTTCCGAGTGCTGTCCTCAATGCTTTCCATTCATAAATGTAAACAACTCCACTACAAGTACTACTTTTACCCTTATTTTCAAGATGAGAAGACTGAGGCAGGGAAATGCAATTTTTCCCAAATCACACCAGCTTGGAAGTGAGAAGTGGATTTCAAACTCAATTACAGGGCAGTTCCGTGTCTCTGAGCAATGTATGCATTGCAAACAGGGATCGGGATAAGAGGAATGGGTGGTGCTGAAGTCTAGCCCCAGCTCTGCCCTGGGGGGGGGGGGGGGGCTGCTGTGCCTTCCCAGCAACACAGCTCCGAAGGGACACCTTTTGCTAAGTGCACAAGGCCCGGCCTAGGAAGCAGCTCCAAAGCCATCCTCTTAAACACAAGCCCATACTCTTAAACACTACACCATTGTCCCTAAGGGGAGTACCAGTTGAAAATATAAACTCAAAAGAGCACTGACGAATGTATGAATAATGTATAATAAGTAATGGGCTCTAAGTTATTAAAGGGGAATGGGACTTAGGGGCATGGGGTAGATTATACCTTAATCTTTTCCAGCTGACTTCCAGGACAGCAAGTCTCCATGGTCAATGGCTTATCCTTGTTAGACACTTCTCATAGGTCTTGTTTGGAAAGAAAACCAAACACTAACAGGTATCTTTGTACAGCTACAAATTTATTCAGTTATGCAAATGTGTTGTGCCTAGACACTAATATAAGATGTCTCAAATACAAGAAGGTCTTTGGGAAATCAGAACACCTTTCCCAATTAGGACATTGTTATTGTTTATTCATTCATGACCCCCAAGTTCTAAACAAAACATTGCTCAGTTCCCATCTCAACTCATTAAGTGTTTATTTCATTAGTTGAAATAAAATCGCATCTTGGTCAGGTAACACCATCACCAGTTAAAACTGGTTTCAATACAGAATTCAAGTCTTTCCAGAGCTGTTCATATCATAGGACATAACCCTCCCCCAAGCCCCAGAATTCCCTCACTGTTACCAGGAAACCAGATTTTCTATGGAAAGTGTGATTATTTGAATCAGCAACACTTTGGAGTAAATTTCAAAGCTGCTGAATAAATAGCAGGGAACGAACATTCTTACTGGCACATTCCAACCAACAGCATCTATTTGTAAATTATAATAATAGACATCATGGTGAAATTGTACATTACAACTGCCCGTGTAAATAACAGCCTGTGGCTAGCTATCTGGACAGGGTACAGACTCACCAATCTGCCCCGGTCCCATCACTCACTGTCTCCCTGACACTGGGGACGAGGCCAGTTTCCACTTACCACCTTGCACTCAGAAAAAACTACAATCGTTATTCACAGTAATGAAATGTATCTCGATAATCATAAACTACATCTCTATTAAAGCTGGAAAAACAAAAAACAGGCTGAGAGGGCTATATGTTTCAAAATATTGGGGAAAAGGTATTTCTTTGTGCAATAGAGAATATTCTGAAGTGTTTAACATTTTAAAAACTGACCTTTACTGTATAGGCAGTATCCTTTCCCTCCTTTCTCACTCCCCTTCAAGAATCATTATTGGAGTTTAAAATGCCAGGAGTTAGGGGTGCCTGGGTGGCTCAGTTGGTTAAGCCTCTGACTCTTGATTTCAGCTCAGGTCCTGATCTCACAGCACATGAGATCAAACCCCATGTCGAACTCTGTGTTGACAGTGTGGAACCTGCTTGGGATTCTCTCTCTCTCTCTCTCTCTCTCTCTCTCTGGCCCTCCTCCTACTCCTAGGGGCATGCTCCTTCTCTCTCTCAAAATAAATGAATAAACTTTAAAAAATAATTAAAATGCCAGGAGTTATTAAACATCCAGGTACTAATCCCTCCTTTATTTAGCTGGTGTCAAGATCAGACTTGCCTGGGAAAACAAAAAGTCTTCCCAGAGAAATTTCTCTTTCTGAGAGATGTTTCCTAGATCCTTCTGGGGTTTTGCAGAGATTTGAAGTTTGATATTTCTTAATGCCTGGATCTTCATTTTCCCTGTCAAATTTCAGCAAACAACCCAACAACTTTAAACTAAATAACATTAAATTCTTCCTACGTGCATTTACACATTCATTTCCATAAACCCAGATTCTCCCTGATTGTACCTAGGCAACCTGAACAAAGGACCACCTAAGAACGCATAGGCAGGCTTCCTCTCCATTTCCCACTTTGACTGTCCCAGAATGAAATCATAACCAGGTACATGGAAATGTATCACGGAGTGTGTGATGGGAAAATAATGTACTATCTACTCTCAAGGAAATAAGGAATAGTCGGCCAGTTTCACTTAGATTTAAAAAGTAAATGGCCTGGGACGCCTGGGTGACTCAGTCCGTTAAGTGCCAGACTTCAGCTCAGGTCATAATCTCACAGTTCCTGGGTTCAAGCCCCACATCAGGCTCTGTGCTGACAGCTCAGAGCCTGGAGCCAGTTTTGGATACTGTGTCTCCCTCTCTCTCTGCCCCTCCCCCCGCCACCCTCTGTCTCTCTCAAAAATAAATGAACATTAAAAAAAAAATTGAAAAAGTAAAGGGACTGACAATTTGCCATCCCAGTTACTGAAAGCAGACATTTTCTTTTCTTTTCTTTTTCCTTTCTCTTCTCTTCTTTCCTCCCTCCCTTTCCTTCCTTCTTTCAAATGAACGTGTGCTCCTGTGGGCAAGCCTGGCTTATTTGTGCGCTGGTTTTAATTGGTTCATGCTGTCGCTATGCCAGCTGATGGCTTGCCAGGAGATATGCGATACCACCGCTGCAGTTTCCCTGATTTGGCTGAGATGATGAAGGATACTCCGGTAAGAGAGAGGACTTCCTTGGAAATACAAAATCCCGATAACCTATTAAGATTGGCCGGTGCTTTTGGCTTCCAAGGCACTTTCAGTTTCTCATTGGCCCTCACAATGAACATGTGAGGTGGTTAGGCGGGGATCATCCCCATTTTCAGATGGAAAACAGTCCCAAAGAAGTTAAGAATCATGGCCACACATTTAAGAGACAGCACTGCTGGGTCTCCTTCCATTCCAGAAATCCCTTTCAGATAGCAACCACCAAAAATGTTGAAACTCTTATGCTACAGATATAATTCACAACAAATGATAGATACAGAATTTCTTTTTATCAAATTCTTTCTTTGTGCCATAAACAATCTCAATCGGGAGAGATATTCTCTGTGACATTTACATTCTATTTGAAAGACATTTCCAAGGCCCTTTCAGAGATGATTATCCTCATTTCCTAAGCTTTTTGAAAATACTCTCTCCCATTCTTCTCCCATTCTGCATTAGGGATCCTTTAAGACAAGGATCTAGTTAGTGAATAAGAACAAGGAAAAGAAAGTATTCGTCTAAAGACTTTAACAATCCTGTGCTCTTCATCTAAACTTTGAAAATGTGGGTTATAAACACATCAGAAATTGAAACCTGCAAGAGGCTTCTAAAAGCACACATGCTGGGGTGCCTGGGTGGCTCAGTCGGTTGGGCGTCCGACTTCAGCTCAGGTCACGATCTCACAGTCCGTGAGTTCAAGCCCCACATCGGGCTCTGGGCTGATGGCTCAGAGCCTGGATCCTGCTTCCGATTCTGTGTCTCCCTCTCTCTCTGCCCCTCCCCCGTTCATGCTCTGTCTCTCTCTGTCTCAAAAATAAATAAACGTTAAAAAGAATTAAAAAAAAATATTAAAAAAAAATAAAAAATAAAATAAAATAAAATAAAAGCACACATGCTAAAGTTCAGCAAAGCTGTAACATCCAATTGTATACAGTCCCAGTGACAAACTGAAATGTCCACAAAACGCGAAAAGAGTAAAGAGGTGCCCTCTGCTACCCAAAGTTTCTACTGGCGCTAAGAAAGGGGAGACAGACCACAGCACATTACAGATACTCCTATCAAGGATACAGCCTAAGTTATTTTAGTTGTGGAAAAATCATAGGGTGTTTGTTTGGTCAAACACATCCTGAGGTTAGCATCATATAGACAAAATTAGCAGGGCTTCAAAAAGAAGCTTGCATTTTATAATGTGTGAATCTTTTCAAAAACAAAATGATATGAGGCCTTTATGAAGTTCCATGGAATGTGCCACGAAGACGGGGTTGCCAGAAGAGGGGAAAGAGGCTTTTATCCCGGATAGAGTGAGGAGGAAGGCGACAGGGGGCTCAGATACACAGATGAGAGCAGATAAATGGTTAAAGTCAGAGGGCAGATGGCACCCTCTTCCTAAAGATCACAGGTTACAGTCAGGCAATAATCTCAGGACGTGACTGAGAGACAAGAGGTGGTCCAGCTGCAAAACAGCTTCCTATTTTGCAGGAAATAGGAAGAAAGAGGGGTTTGCAGTTCCTATTCTGAGGATCAGCCTTCTGGCAGTTAAGTGAACTGGAGTGCAAGGTCTGTAATGATTAGCCATGCCATCTGCTCAGATCTGCACAACGACAGGCTGATAGCTGAGTTTTAGACAGCGAAAGGGAAATGCCAACTCACTGTTCTGTATTTAGACTCCATTCCTCTCTCCATTCACCTGTAGAGAAGGAGAATTCATGAGGGAAAAACAGGGGAGTTATCTGTGAGACCTGTGTGCCCCACATTACGGAGCATCCCAGACAGGGCTGCCTGACAGGAGCATCTACAGGGAAGGAACGGCCAGAACCCTCCCTCTCTGCCCCCTCCCCCACGCCACATACCCACCCCTTGGGTCTTCCCCACCAGGAGACACTGAGAGCTACAGTTGAAGGGTCCCACACCGGGGTATCGGGATCAGAGTAAAAGGAACACCAGCATTTTAACCACTGTATTCAAAGACAGTGATGTATTACTATCGCTTAAACAACATATAGCAACAGAATTACCTGGAAATGGCATAAGGCTTCTTACACTTTATAGTATTGCTGGTATAAGTAACAACAATATGTTTCTGAAAATTGCTTCGGTGCAAAATTCACAGTTGAGAAAGGCAAGACTCTAGGGTATTAGCTCTTCATTTATTTGATTCACAATCACTTTGAGTAGCTAATGGAACTGGTGGAGACTCAGCCCTAGAAAAATACACATTCCTAATGAATTCCATAAGTTTAGTATATGATTTCCGGCCATTCAAGGACCTCCTGAAATCCCCACCAGCTTAAGTATCTCTAAAAGACAAGAAAAAGGCTGAGGAGTATTATCCTATAAAAAAACTCCGTAATATTTTTATATCTACAAAGAGAAAAGTAGATACTAAATAAAGAAAATCTTTATGACATTTGACACAAATTACATTAACAAAAAGCCAATGCTGTATGTCAAGTTCACATTTTTCCTCCTTGGTGGCCATAATTTTTTTTGAGATTGACCTCATTCACAGTCAACATGGATACTGGTCTTTGCGGAATATTCATTCATATAAACAGGCTCTACCCTTGTCTGGTCCTCCACCCAAAGGTTCAATGCTTCTTGACTGTACAATCTGGAATGGACGGCTCCATATTGTTGTCCCAAAGACAGCTGACTAGAAAAATGGAAGTGAGAAAAGTCTGGAAACCTTTTTCCAAAGGAAAATCCAGAGCTGGTGTTTGGATTTCCACCCGGGCGTACACAGTCACTTAAGCATAACCCTCGAGAGCCGCTAGTCGATGATGTCACAACCCAGGAGTGCAGCCTTGCTCCACCTGTTCCCTTCATTTCCACACTCAACACTGCATATCTAAGACCGGGGCTGGCTCACTTTGCCCCGGTTCCTTTAGCTTTCCAAAGGATGCATTCCATTTTCAGCCTCCTCTCTCCTTTTTTATTATCTCCCTTCTCCCTTTCCAAATTCAACCAAACTCAAGTACAAATCCAAGCTCTGTTAGTAGCAGGGTTCCTCAAGTAAGATACTTAACTTCTCAAAGCATTCAGTTTCCTCATCTATCATAGAGGGAATATCTAACCTACGGGGTTGCTATGAAAATCAAATTTGTGACATATGGTGAAGTTCTCAGCAGAATGCCTAAACCACAGAAGGATTTCAGCGAATATTAGCTCCTCTGCCTTTAAACTTTATGACATTTGTAAAATTAATAAAAAATATATATGAATCAAGTGTTAATTAAAAAGCATGACCACAATAACAGTGCTTTGAAATTTAGCTTTAGACCACGAAGCTCTGAAATCTTATGAAGATGTTTTTAGAAATAGTGTATTTTATATTATTTACTATAGGAATAGATAAGTAAATGTTATAAAATGCCAATGGAATGGAAGACAGTAAATGAATTCATGATTTCTTCTTTTTATGCTTTAATTAAAGAGTCCAAATATAAGTCTGTTAAATCCTGCTTATTTTTATTAAAGACTACCTTGTTTCCTAGGTTAACACAAAGCTTTAAAAAAGTCATTGGTACTATTGCGATGTAAATAGTTTTCCTTATTAAGAAGTATTACACGCATGTAATCTAGAAGAAAACTAAATGAGATCAACAGAGTTCACTTTTTGTTGTTCAGAGTGTAAACGGAGATCTGGTCCTTAAAGTTGGAATTGACCTTCCCTCCAGCAAGTACTTACTTGCCCAGCGAGGCTGTGAACAATGCAGCTGAGAGGGAGAGTGCATTTCACAGACCTCAACTCTTGGACTAGACAGTCACCCACCTAGCTTTGTGCTTCTAGGACCCACACAGAGTGAAACAGTTGATTCATCTAAATGACAGCTTCTAATGCAGATCTCCAGAGGAGAGTCAGAAGAACCTTAATGGATTCCTTGAATGGATCTCACACTAGGAAACCTAGCTCTCTTGAAAGGACAGGTAAATAACCTAACAGCAGAAGTGTGAAAGGAGATTTGAAGCAAGCTAGAAGCCAGTGGCAATTTCAGAACACCTTTAAAAATGACTGGCCTATCCTCTGAGCTCTCTAGAATGTATATACATCTGACAGGAAGGGAAAACAATGAGGAAAGTAAGTTAAGGACTTCTTCACCATTCTCTCTGGTTTAACCATTAGAACCCACGTTTCTAAATTACAAATTCCTGGTCAACTAATCAACTATATATACATATAAAGAGAAAAGATGGCTCCTCTCTGCCTCCCACCCCAGTCTTGTCCCTAGACTGTCAGAGAGAATCATTTGTGCAAGGAGAGAGGAGGGAAGAAGGACAGAGGAGAGGGAGAACGGTGGGAGACAGTACTAGGCTTCCTGGCAGAGCTCTTAAAATGTGCCTGTCCACGAAGGGAAGGGGGAGAGAGAGGCAGGGAAAAAGGCTGGCATGTAGAAACAATTTAAAGTTGCCGATCACAAATTACCTTTTCAAAAAAAAATTACCATCTTCCAAAAACCCTGACTACGCCTTAACCTTTTTAAGTGGCCTAAATATCAGACAGTTATCCATTTGCTTTAACAGCACCCTTTGAAAAATGTAATGTCTCTGTAAACTGCAGACTCTTCAGCAGCTGACACACTGGTGTGAATTAGTTCCCAGTCAGCCGCCTTCCAACACCTACTGGAGATCATCGCCTTCCAACACTTACTGGAGATCATCGCAGGGATAGAACAATGATGGGCCATCATCTATGAATGGCTCTTTATGCTTCCTGTACTTTACATAACTTAACTCATAGAATCTTCTTACCAGATGCTAAAGGATTATTAAGCCATCTTATATAAGGAAATCAAGCTCAGAAAGGAAGAGAAACTTCCCAAATCGTATCTCTTGATAATAGATGGGGCTGGGATTTGAACCCTGGGGTCTGCTTCTCCAGGGAAGGACTGGAAAAGACCAATGCCTAGTCAGGCAGGTAGTGAACACAAAGAAGTTGTGCAAAGAGCAATCCTGGTGGTTTTCTAACTTGCCTGTGGCATTCCTTAGGCTCCACTGCGCCTTGAAGCATGCGTGGCCTTTAGTCTCCAAGACCCAGAACTCAAGGTGCTACCTACCACAGCCGTTGGTGTAAGCTGCCTAGTTCCAAAGGACAAAACAGGCTTTGTGGGCCAGCATAGGAACCATCCCACAATGTAGAACCGCATCTCTTCAAAGAGGAACCTTTTGCACTGCTGATGTCAAGGCAAACTAGTGCAGCCACTCTGGAAAACAGTATGGAGGTGCCTCGAAACTTAAAAACAGAACCACCCTATGACCCAGCAATTGCACTACTAGGTATTTACCCAAAGGATACAAAAATACAGATTTGAAGGGGTACTTGCACCCCAAAGTTTATAGTAGTGCTATCGACAATAGTCAAAGTATGGAAAGAGCCCAAATGTCCCTCGACTGATGAATGGATAAAGAAGATATGGTGTATATATAATGGAATACTACTCCATGATCAAAAAGAATGAAATCTTGCCATTTGCAACAACAGAGATGGAACTAGAGGGTATTATGCTAAGCGAAATGAGTCAGAGAAAGACAAATATCATATGATTTGACTCAAATGTGGAATTTAAGAAACAAAACATATGAACACAGGGGAAGAGAAGGAAAAATAAGACAAAAACGGAGAGGGAGACAAACCATAAGAGACTCTGACATAGACAGAACAAACTGAGGGTTGCTGGTGGGGTGCTGGGTGGGGGTAAGAGCTAAATGGGCAATGGGCATTAAGGAGGGCACTTGTTGGGATGAGCACTGGGTGTTATATGTGATGAATCACTAAATTCTATTTCTGAAATCATTATTACACTGTATGTTAACTAACTTGGATTTAAATTAAAATCAACAACAACCACAAAAAATTACATTAAAAAAAAAAAAGAACATGATCTCTTCATAAAGTGGGAATCCTGTACAAGACAGCAAAGCGGAAAGTATATTCAGTGTCCCTAGAACAGGAGGTCAGTCACAACCCTGTAAATTTATGAAAGGAATCTTGGAAATAAATATTCCCCTGTCTACCTTTTTTTTTTTTTTAAAGTGTATTCATTTATCTATCTATTTAAGTAATCTCTGCCCCTAAGGTGAGCCTCACACTCATGACCCAGAGATCAGGAATCACCCGTTCTTCTCACTGAGCCAGTCAGGTGCCACCCCCAGTACCCTTTCAGACCAGTTTACAAAAACCCAGAAGACCACCTCAAAAGCCACCTCAAATCCTACGTAAATTACATGCATTCACTCTTCAACTTCTTTGCAGAATAGGGTAAAGTCTCAGGACAAACTGGAATGGGTGATTAAATCATTCTGTGATGAAATGCTCTTAAAGTTCGTAATAACAAGTAGATGGGGAAGAATTCATGGAACAAGCAAGAAATATCTGCTTTTGTCTAATCAAGCTCCTTGCTAGTAGCACTCGTTATGTATTATGAGCCAACCCCATACTTCACTATAGAGGACTGCCCATCCCAACACAGAATCACCAGTTATGACATTAAACTTCGTTAGGAACTAAAACTAAATCCTTCGTTAGGATTGCTTATGTATAATTAATCCACAAAGAAAAACGTCTACTGCTGCGTGGAACCAGTAACTTTGTCGACACAGTACTTACAAATTAGCAAGGTGAAAGCATTTACCCTAAAAGCAGGCACCTGTTAGGTGAGGGCTTAAAAAGCATTATTTCTCTCACCACTGGGAGTTCTTTGTTCATGTAGGGGAGGAAAAATTTTCCTTGACTCTCTTAGGATCACTGGCTGGATCTGAAAACCAAACTGATGACGATAACAGGAGAAAAACACACAAATTTACTGAATTTGTGCATGTACAAGGAGTCCTTCATAAGAGAATAAAAAGGGGTGCCTGAGTGGCTCAGTCGGTTAAGCCTCTGACTCTTGGTTTTAGCTCAGCATGATCTATTGGTTTTGGGTTCAAGCGCTGCATGGGGCTCCGCAATGATGGTGCTGAGCAGCCTGCTTGGGATTCTCTCTGCTCCTCCCCTGATTACAAGTTTGCTCCCTCTCCCTCTCTCCCTCAAAAATAAATAAACTTAAAAAACAAAAATAAAACAAAAAAACCCCAAGAAGATAAAGAAATAAAGAAGTGGCCAGGGCAGGAAGCTTTGATACCCTTTTGTCAAAGAAACAATACTTTGTGAAACATTGACAAGAAAAAGGGGTTTTGGCTAGGAGTACTGTAATTAGAGCTAGATCGTCCTCATTTTCCTTAACTAGAAAGATAAGGGTTAGTTTAACAAGGTTTGTTGACAGATTCCTCTGGTGCCTCTCTGGGCTGATAAGCGTAGGTCTCCAGTAAAAGGAGGATTTATTTCCTGCCTTTAGGCAGAAAAGGGAGAGCTTTTTCCATGTTTACTGCTTCTTAATTGCTTCCAGCTCAAAATAATTTCTAAGTCAAAGAGGCATATTTTTGGGTGACAATCTGGTTTCCTTTATCGGTTAGCAAATGGAGCATTTCCCTAGCTGTGAAGGTCTTCATGTGATGCAAAAAGTCCAATTCCTGGACAGTCTAGTGCTGAATCGCCAATGGAAACAATCTGAGAGCCCTGGTCTGCACTAATATCATCTCCATACCTCTGTTCTTAGCTCTCCCAAATTCACTCATACAGGTTTGATCACTAGGTTAGTAATGAAGGGCTCAGCAAGAGAATCCTGCATTTTCCTTCTTGTGTATCTTAATTTTTTTTTTTTCAACGTTTTTTTATTTATTTTTGGGACAGAGAGAGACAGAGCATGAACGGGGGAGGGGCAGAGAGAGAGGGAGACACAGAATCGGAAACAGGCTCCAGGCTCCGAGCCATCAGCCCAGAGCCTGACGCGGGGCTCGAACTCACAGACCGCGAGATCGTGACCCGGCTGAAGTCGGACGCTTAACCGACTGCGCCACCCAGGCGCCCCATCTTCTTGTGTATCTTTATAAAGTTCAGCCCTCCAAACGGCTGGTACTCAAACACATTTCTGACAGAATAGCTTATGGTGGATATTACACTTCTGATTGCGCGTGATGAGAAATGGCGTTGATCTCTTGGTGACATCCTCCAACCGGAAGCATGTATGTTCTTAATTTGCCGGGGATCCACGGAATTCCCAAAATTGTGTGAAAATTTTGGGGGTGTTTTCATTTTTCTGGAGATAGAGTCAATAGCTTTTAATAGGTTCTCAAGGAGGATAGTAAGGAAAATAAGGATAGTCCACACCATTATAATTAGTCTTGTGAAGAAAAATAAATAAATACAAAATCTAATAGGCCCTTAACTTATTAGCTGTGAGACCCATGGCAAGTCATGCGATCTCTCTAACATCTTACTTTCTTTTTTCTATAAAATGGGGATAATAATAGCAGCCATCTTAAATGGTATGTAAGGTAATTTGCTACTGAGGCCTATACAAAAGGGATAAAATACACTTTAAAATATCAAAGAATTAAAAAAATAGAAATGACTTCACTTAGAAAAGAGAACAGCTCAGAGAGAAGAGCTCTATTTTGGCAGCTCTTATTTTGGGAGGCATTTGCCTCTTCTAGAAAGGGCTACTGAGTGGCTGAAAGTCAGGATGTGCTTTTAACAGAATCAGAGAGTATGAAGACAAGGACAGGAATCAGTGTCAAACAGGTAGGGAAGCGATGATGCTCCAGTCTCTTTGCTTTGGGACCTTCAAGACCTACAACCTAATCATAAGTGTGAATCTAAGTAGGCAAAACCACCCAGAGTAAAGCTCAGTTTTGAAGCATATCAATACCTAAAACTAAAGTGAGTTGGGTTTGCAATTGGCAGGAAAAAAAAATTCTCTCCTATATCATCTTCTACTTCAGATTACTTCTGCAAAGTAGAAGTACAATGTCCAGTACATAATCAAAAGTAGCCAGGTACACAGGATGACATAATAGCATGAGCAAAAACCGGGAAAAACAAGAGACAACAGAACAAACCCACTTGGGCTCAAGATATTGGAGTGAACAGAGACTATAAAATAACTATGCTAGCTATGCTTAAGACAGATTTTTAAAAATGTTGAATTTTGACATATAACTGGAATTTATAAAAATTAGTGAAATGGAAATTTTAGAATTGAAAAAGTTATTCAGAATGGGCAGGCTTAACAGACTAAATGTAGTTAAAGAGATCGAACATTAAAACACAGACCAAAAGAAAATAACCAAAGTGAAGCAAGTAAAAATCAGAAGGTAACAGACATAGAAGATACAATGAGAAGATCTGATATACATGTAATAATGGGTGTGCCAGAAAAGAAGACGAAGTGAATGAGGGAAAAGCAATATTTACAGCAACAGTGGATGCAAAGTTTACAAAACCATTGAAACAAGTCCTTTATACCAAGCAGGATTTTTAAAAATTCACAAATAGCTGGATCATAGTAAAACTTCAGAAAACCAAAATCAAAGAGAAAACCTTAAAGGCAGCTGGAGAAAGACATGTTACTATTACCTACAAAGGAATAACAATTCAGAGTGACAGTTTACTCCTAAATAAATAAATAAATACATAGTAAACCAGAAGTAAATAAAATGGTAAATCTGAACACTATCTTAAACATGTAGAAAGTCAGAAGCAAATTAACATAGTAAATGGTAAATCAGACAATACCTTAACCTTGCTTACAAAAATATTACTGCCAACCATTCAAAACACAAACATCCTTCAGGAATGAAAGTAGGATGAAGATATTTTCAGACATAAAAAACAGAAAATTTCTCAGGAGCAGGGTCTCACTAAGAGAAACAGAAAAGGACTTTTTTCAGACAGTAGAAAAATGATTCCAGAAACGAACACAGAAATGGAAGAAGAAAGTACAAAACAACTGTAAACGTATGTGAAAATATAACTGAATACAGACTTTTAAAAATAGTAGTAATTGGGGCACCTGGGTGGCTCAGTGGGTTAAGCATCAGACTCTTGATTTCCGCTCAGGTCATGACCTCAGGTTCATGAGTTCGAGCCCCGCATAGGGCTCTGCACTGACAGTTTGCTTGCAGTTCTCTGTCTCCCTCACTCTCTGCCCATCCCATGCTCATGCTCTTTCTCTCTCCCTCAAAAGTAAATAAACATTAAAAAAAAATAATAAAAATAGTAGTAGTAGTAATAAAAATAGTAGTAATTACATGTTCTAGTGTTAAAATATATAAGGAATTAAAATATATTAAAACAGGGGCGCCTGCGTGGCTCAGTCGGTTAAGCGTCCGACTTCGGCTCAGGTCATGATCTCGCAGTCTGTGAGTTCGAGCCCCACGTCAGGCTCTGTGCTGATGGCTCAGAGCCTGGAGCCTGTTTCAGATTCTGTGTCTCCCTCTCTCTCTGACCCTCCCCCGTTCATGTTCTGTCTCTGTCTCAAAAATAAATAAACGTTAAAAAAAAAAATTAAAATATATTAAAACAATAGCATATAAGTTGGGGGTCAGGGGATAAATGGAGTTAAAGTACCCTTTTGTTACTGTGTTATCTGGGAAAAGATTAAAAGTACCAATTTAAAAAAATAAAATAAAATGAAAGTACCAATGAACAATATACTTTGATAAATCAAGAATGCATTAAAATCTCCAGAGTAACTACTATAAGAATAGTGAAATGAATATAAAGCTTCTTCTAGCTAATAGAGGCTTAAAAATGTAATCATTAAAAAAAAAAAAAATCCCATATCCTACCGAAAGGCAAGGAAGAAAAAACAGAGTAGGAAAAAAAAAAAAAAAAAGAAAGAAAGAAAGCACTTAATAAGATAGTAGAGTTAAACCCAAGTCACATGTACATTGACTAAATAATCCAATTAGGAGGCAAAAATTTTCAAGCAGGATTAGGAAAAAAAAATCAACTCTGTTATTTATAAAATGCACATCTAAAATATATACCACTGTATATCCTACAGACACTAAAATTATGGGAATATTATTCACGAATTTATGCCAATATATTTGAAAATCCTGATGAAAAAGATAAGTCCTAGAAATAGATTATAAAACTGACAATAAAAGAAAATTTTAAATTATTTGAATAGTTGTCATACCATTCAACAAACCCATGAATAAAAGTTCAAGGCTGGATTGCCTCACCAGAGAATTTTGCCAAACATGTCAGGATGAAATAATACTGCTATCACACAAACATCTGTAGAAAATTGAACAAAGTGAGCTCTCTCCAACTTATTTTTTAAAACTAGTATAATGGTGATACCAAATTTGACAAGAATGTAATGAAAAAGAAAAATTACAGGCCAATATTACCAATTCAAAAGGATGCAAAATTCCTAAATAAAAGGTGAGCAAGTGATACTAATAAACACATAAAAAAGATAATATATCACAGCCAAGCTGGATTATTTTTATATATGCAAATTTGGTTAAGCACTTGGAAGTCAATTAATGTAAGTCACTACACTAACAGAATAAAAGAGAAAATCATACGGTTGCCTCAACAGATGTAGGAAAGCATTTGAAAAAATTCATCATCCATATTTAGTTAAAAATTTTTGGCAAAAGAGAAATAAGAACTCCCTTAAAGTGAAAAAAAATTATCTACAAAACCACCATATGTTGAGTCTTTCTTTTGAGACCTGGAAAAAGAAGGGGACATGTACAATCAACACATTATTCAACACTATATAATTTGCCTGTACAAAAAAGGCTTAGAAAAAAATTGTAAAAGCATAAAAATTAGAAAAAAAATAAAACTGTCAATATTCTTAGAGGATATGATTATGTATGTGGAAGTATGTGGAAAATGCAAAAGAATCTACAGACACATTACCATAATTCATTTCATAAGTTAGCTAAGTTCTGGATACAAGGTCAATATAAAACCACAACAACTATATTTCTAGAGGTCAACAAAAAAGAATTAGAAAATGAAATTTAAAATTTGTTTTTAATGCTTATTATTTATTTTTGAGAGAGAGAGAGAGAGAGAGAGACGGAGAGAGACAGAGCACAAGTGGGGGATGGGCAGAGAGAGAGGGAGGCACAGAATTCTAAGCCGACTCCAGGCTCCAAGTAAGTGGTCAGCACAGAGCCTGACGCAGGGCTCGAGCTCACAAACCATGAGATCCTGACCTGAGCCGAAGTTGGACACTTAACTGACTGAGTCACCCAGGCTCCCTTGAAAATGAAATTTTAAAAAGATACAATATACAATAGGTGAAAAAATACAAAATATCTACTAAGAAATCTAATAAAATATGTGAGATCCCTCTACACAGAAAACTATGAAACATCATTGACAGAAATTTTAAAGGACCTAAATAAATAGAAGAACATACCATGTTCATGGACCAGAAGACTTGATATTATAAAGATACTAATTTTGCCCAAATTTATTGATAGACACAATGCAACTGCAGTTGAAATCCCAACAGTTTAAATCTTTGTTGCTGTTGTTGTTTTGTTTTGGTGGAACTTTAATAAGTTGATTCTAAGATGTTGTATAAATGTAAAAGACAAAGATAGCCAAGAAACTCTTAAAAAATAAAAGGAACAAGATAAGAGTACTTGATCAAATGAATATAAACTCTTATTATAAAACTAAAGTGTGGTACTGGTGCAAGAATATTCTAGTAGACAAAAAGAATAGACTAGAGTGCCCAAGCAAATCAATTGTCACATGTGTGAGCATTGAGTCATGACCAAAGTAGCTTTACAGAGCAGTGGAAACAGAATAGACTTAGCAATAAATCATGCTGGGGCAACTGGATGTCCATACACATTTAAAAAAAATAAACCTTGACCACTATCTCACACAATATGCAAAAATTAATTCCCAGTGAATCGTAAATATAAATGTAGGGGTTAGGGGCACTTGGGTGACTCACTCGGTTAAGTGTCCAACTTTGGCTCAAGTCATGACCTCATGGTTCACAAGTTAGAGCCCTAAGACCAGCTCTGTGCTGACAAATGACAGCTCAGAGCCTGGAGCCTGCTTCAGATTCTGTGTCTTCTCTCTCTGGCCCTCCCCCCACTCATGCGCGCACGTGCACACACGCGCAGGTCTCTCTCAAAAATAAATAAATGTCTTTCTCAAAAATAAATAAGTGTAAGAGTTAAAACTGAAAAGTTTCTAGAAGATAATACATTTATAACCTCAATCTGGAAAAAGACTTATTGAACAAGACATAATGAAACACTAACCATAAAGGAAATGGAACCTATAAAGAATTTGGATATTAAAATTAAGAACCTTTAATCATCCTTAAGAGAGTAAACAGGCAAGCAACAAGTGAAGATTCTGCCACATGGATAACCAACTATGAACTAATCTTCAGAATATATTTTTTAAAAATACCTACAACCAGTAGGAAAAAGACAAACAATCCAATTGAAAATTGGGCAAAAGACTTGAACAGGCATGTCACAGACTATTTCAAATGGCCAATTAATGCAAAAAGGTGCTCAACCTCATTAGTCAGGAAAAAGTAAGTGGTATCACTACAAAACCACCAGAAAGGTAAAATTACAAAGACTCACAATGTTGGCAAGGATACGGAGCCAGGGAAATTCCCATATGCTGCTGGTGGGAGTATATTGGTACAACTACTTTGGAAAACAGTTTGGTATTATCCGCTAAAGTTAAAGATACACATAACCTATAAGCTAGCAATTACTCTCCTGTGGACAGACCAAAGAGAAATGTATGCCCACAGGCATCAGAAACACCCACAAGAAAGATCAGAGCTACCTTACCTTCAATGCCCCAAAACAGATCATTCCAAGGTCCACCATGAACAAATGATTGCGGTATACTCGTATAATAGTTTTCTGTATAGCACAGAAAGATAAACTACAGCCACAAGCAACAACATTTGTAAATATCACAAACACAATGCTGAACAAAGAATCCAGACACATGAATACACACTCTGATTATATTCATCCCTTGCTCAAAAAAAAGGCAAAACCAAAATATGTGTTTAAAGAGATATGTTCTTTACCCAAAAAAACAAAAACCAAAAAACTCTAAAGAAAAGCACTAAAGTGTTTACCACAAAACACAAGGATAGTGGGTTTTTGTTTTTTGTTTTTTTTCTCTTTAGGAGAGGGTGAGTAGTGAATGGGAGGGGGTTACAAGGAGGAGCTTCTGGCTCAATGTTCTATTTATTATCCTGGTATTAGTTGCAAGGTGTCACTTTGTGATAAATCATTGCACTCCGCATCTTTTATTTTGTGTACTTTTCTGTATACATATGAAATCTCAGAGGAGGTTAAATAAATACATCGAATGCATCTACAATAAAAAAAACTTCTTTGGGGGTGCCTGGGTGGCTCAGTCAGTTAAGCATCCAACTTCGGCTCAGGTCATGATCTCACGATCCGTGAGTTCGAGCCCTGCATCAGGCTCTGTGCGGACAGCTCAGAGCCTGGAGCCTGTTTCAGATTCTGTGTCTCCCTCTCTCTCTGACCCTCCCCCGTTCATGCTGTCTCTCCCTGACTCAAAAATAAATAAACGTTAAAAAAAATTAAAAAAAAAAAAAAACTTCTTTGCCTCAGAACCTATGTATATTGCCTGGAATTGGGAAGAAGATAGCTTAATTAAAAAAAAAAAAAAGCAGAGTGCTGGATGACTCAGTTAAGTGTCTGACTCTTGATTTCAGCTCAGGTCATGATCTCACCGTCATGAGATCAAGCCCAGCAGCTGACAGCATGGAGCCTGCTTGGGATTCTTCTTTCCCTCTCTCTGCCCCTCCCCCACTGGTTCTCTCTCCCTCTCTCTCTCAAAATAAATAAGTAAACTTAAAAAAAAAAAAAAGCAAGTGTCTTCACTATGACCCATTATTTTTTATAGCTTTTGCACTACTATCTTACCAAGGACTGTGGACCACTGAGCACTCCTGGCCAGCTCTTACTGAGCAAGTTTCCCCCTCATCATCCTATGAACATCATCCATTTAAGGACTGGACAATGGTGCACTGGCCCAGATAATGCACACTATATAATGGTCCTGAGATCCTCCAGAAAATTTCCGATAATTGATGCCCAACACTTGGTCTTCCCTCCCTCCTCACAGGCTAATTTTTTTCTTTCTTCAGTTCTCAGCTCAAGTGTCACTTCTTCAGGGAAACTTGCCTTGCTCCCATTTCCATCCTCTTTTTCTGAGTGGAGTGACCAACATCATGCTCCTCTCCTTTCGATGTTAGTACTGGTCATTCTCAGTCTGCCCCCACCTCCCAGCTCCATCCCTGGGAGGCTGATCCCTTGGGACTAGATCACCAGGACATCCTATCCACCTGGCTTCTCTTGGGTTCTACTGATGAAAGGCAACAGCAGGAGCTAGCAGGGTAAGAGGAGAGAAATCAGGCATGTCCTTTCCACTTCCTTTTTGCTGTGCTCTGTGTTTCTGGGGAGGCTGCGTCTCCAGAGGCCCAAAGCTCCTCCTGCCTGGCTCCAGCTCATAAGGCTTCCAGGAACCTCATTCCTGCCGCCTAGGATGGTAACACCCCCCCACCACTGTGTCTTTCACTGGTTCTGGTAACCCTGCCCCCACCTTTCTAAGTTGTCTTTTCAAGAAACTCTTCATCTGAACTAGGTTTGAGTCTGTTTTCTGCTGGGACCCTGTGGATTGGCAATTTTATATTAATTTTTATGATTATTTTATAAACACTTGTCTACTCCACAAGGCTGTGAGCTTCTTGACACTGGCACTTCAGGCACTACCAACAAATATTTGTTAAATGATTTAGTACGTTAATGAATGCATGAAGGAACTCACATTAGGATCCAAATATACTATACATAGTACAAGGATTTCTAAAATGTCCCTGCTACCTTTAACGTGGCACCAATCTATCAGAGCAGACATTTTTCCTATGTTAGTTGAAAAGAGCCTTAGTTGGCAGTAATATTTTTACTCATGATGATAATCTCAATTATTCTTGCAGTAAGTGCAATAATGACAATTTTCCAATTAAAAAGATGTAACTTTCTTTCTGAAGTGAGTTATCAATAATGAGATTCCAAGCGGGCTATGGTTACTTATAGCTCTAAGAGTCAGTAGGAACATAATAAAAATATTAACTAGGAAAAGAAGGTTCTGCGTCTCCGAATCTTTCATAATCTATTGCAAATGACTCTAGAAAATAAATACTACATAGTAGTTACACGGCGTAGGACAGTTAGCCTCAGGTAGGAAATGTTCTTTGTTAATATAATAAACTATCTACTTTACATTGTTGTTTTAGGTTTAAAAAAGGACAATCTGAGCTGATCCCAGTTTTAGATACGCAAGCTACATATTAGCGTATATAGTTAGACAACTTCTACAAAATGAACTGGAAAATCCTGATTCTAGGCCACTAATCAGAATTTCCAGAACAGGGTCTGGAGCTCTGCATATTGCCTTCTCTTTCATGGCAGCAAATGTATAGAAAAATCAGGTTAGCCATAGGCCATACCATATACTAGCAAGATCCTTCAAACCAATATATGCCATAAAATGTGCCACTTGAATTTTAATCTTGAGAAAACCAGCCTGTAAACTACAATCTCAACTAAATACGTACCACATTGAGAATTTTTAGTTCATAGCACGGCATTTTGAAAGCCACAATTTAGCTAGCATGCAAACTGCCAGAGGGTGATAGATTTTGGACTCTGAAGAGGTCAAGGTTCATCTCTTTTCTGCAATCTCTTTCCTGGTTAAACCTCTCCCTTCTATTTCTGCAACTAACTTCTTCACTATAAAAAGTATCCCAGTTCTCTTCGTTCTAATCACCATGGGGAGGGGAAGGTCCAATTTCTCCAGTATGGTATGAGTTCAAGATTATTGGTCACCTCCCAGCAAGACAACTCGTGAGTTAATAACGAAGACCTTTCTAATAGGGCACTACTTGGGATATTGGTCTGATTTTATAATCCCGAAATGATAAGGCATGGTTTCAGTAATAGTTACAGTATTAATAACACCTTGTGAGGGGGTTCGGGTAAGTGACTGAGTTAAACTAGTTAAAATGCAGTTATAGCGCTAATTCGTTTCACAATCAGGTAACTTGCTTTCTTAGGTTCTTATTAGGTGCAACAACAACAACAGTATCCTTTTTCCTTATTCATTCTCTTCAGTCATAACTAATCTAGGAAATGACCACACCAGTCTCTTACTGATTGCTTCCCTGAAAACAAAAGAGCATTTTATACCTGATCCTGCCATGATCAGTAAAGAGAATGAAGTAAAAATGAACCATCCTTTGCCTCTCTTGCCCATATATAAAACGATAATTTTTAAGGAGGGTGGGGAGGTAGGAAGAAGTGCTGCATTTAATTCATAAGGGCTGCTCCCCCCACCCTCCCCCACCTCCAATCTCATCAACATCACCCACCTAGGGGGCACCCGGTACTCGAAGGGCCCCATAGCCTGACAGGGTCAGAGAAGAATCATCTCTTTCACAGACTGAAAAATCAGGACTCCTGAGGTCTTCCGCTCACCAAAGTGGGGCGGGTCGCCCGGCCCCGGGGGACCGGGCGGCGTCCCGGGCGCCCGCAGCCTAGGGCCTCGGGCGGCGCCGCAGCGCTCCCGGCCCCTCCCGCAGGGACTGGCCGCCGGTCCTTACCCGCTAGTCCGCCGCCGCCGCCTCCATCGCCCGCGTGCCCCTTCCTCCGCTGCAGGATGAAGTAGGGGTTGGCCCTCTCCGTGATCCACAGCGCGTTGGCCAGCAGCACCTCTTCGGGGTTCACCCACATGTTCCCGGGCGCCGCGGGCGGACGCACAATGGGCCCGAGGGTCAGGTCCTGCACACACCGGCGCGCACAGGCGCGCACTCCCGGGCACACGCGCGCCCTCCCGCTCGCTAGGTGCGGCGGCGAAGAGCGACTTCACCAGGCGGCGGTCCGCGGAGCCCGGGCCACAACAAAGCCCCCGCGGGCGGCCGGGGAGGACGGCGAGGACGCGGGTGCGGCGAGCAGCATCCTCCCCGCGGCGGCGCCGCCCCCCGCGAGCCCGCGGCCGCAGACGCCCAGGCCCGCCGCCCCGCAGCCCGGCTCCGGCCCACGGCGGCGCGAGGAGCGGGAGGAGGAGGAGGAGGAGGAGGAGGAAGAAGAGCGGGAGGAGGAGGAAGTGGTGGCGCTCAGTCCCGGGATCCGGATCGGCGGCGGCGAGCAGGGCTGCGGGAGCCTGCAGCCGACACGGCCCCGCGGCGAGCGCCGAGCTGGGCTGGGGCTCGGCTGCTACAGCAGCACCTAGCCGAGCTCCAGATCTCCTCAGTCTCTAGCCGCTCCGCGCCCTCGAGGTCACCGCGCGGTAACGCTCCGCGTCGGGGCCACTGGCACCTGCGGCGAAGCCCCGCTTGCAGCTGGAAGGACGCTCCGGACACTGCGAATGAATGACGCCAGCGCGGCTCACTTAGAGCGGGCCCGAGTGACACCAGTTTCCGCGGACGCGGGTCCTCCGCGGGCTCCGAGCGCTGAGCCCGGCTGCTGTGGCGGGCTTTGGGGGAACCTTCTGGGGACCGTGGGCCAAGCGCTCGGCCCCACGCCCATCTCAGCGGGGAGGACGCTGCCAGCCTCCGTGTGTGTGTGTGTGTGTGTGTGTGTGTGTGTGTGTGCCGTATGTTTATGGTTGACGCTCTGTGGGCTAGCGCCACCCCTCTTCCCAGGAAATAAGTGTTTCAAGGTTCCAGACTTGGAGCTAGATACCGGGTCGGAAGTGGACGCAGCCAATGGTTGTCCGTGTTTTTGTTTCCTGCATCCCAGGGCAAGTCATGCGCTAAACTTGTCACCGCCTGTAACCCCTCCCCCTCCCCATTGCATTGTAATTAAAGTGGCCCAGCTAAGTGCATTACATCACTTCTTTCCTTGACCTGAGGGGCATGAGCAGTAGCGAAGTTGGAAGCAGCCCAAGAGCTTAGGCCAACTAATTCACACTACAGCTGTTCCTATTTCAGGCATTTGGAGCTCCGAGGACCAGGAATGGCAGAATTCACGGATATATTCACATTTAATAGATGGAATAAAAAAAAATTTTTTTAATCATTGAGTTCAGAGACAGAACAAAGACCAGCTTAACCGACTGAGCCACCCAGACGCCCCCCAACAAAGCCAAGCTTTATCGCTAGATGGTTTTTACATTCCCCCAATACTTCAAGACCTGTGATCACAGCCCATCTACCTATATATCTGGTGACCTTTTTTCACTCTTTTTTACACCTAGGAGATCTGCAGATAGCTAGCTTAGCAAAAAGAGGCTCTACTTCCTAGATGATGGGAATTTACCAAAGCTCTGCTTTGTTGTGGAAGTCGGACAGTCCTAGACTTATTCTTTTCCAAGTGAGCAAAGCATTCAGATAAGACTTTCTTGTGTGGACTTGAGCTTTTTTGCTTATGTAGCTCTCGTCTGTACTGCTGAATTCCTTCAAATGGCAAAGTGAATGTATCCCAGCCATTTTAACACAGGCTGCCTCTGTGCTGTTGGTTTCCTCCCCAGTGAACTCTGATGGAATGGAAGTGTCTCTTTACCTTATCACATCGCCTGATCTTCTGCCTCTTCAGGAAACATACCAGACCTCTAGGTATTTGTGGAAACTTCACATATTTAACAGAGACTCGAAAATCTCACTTGGCATCTTTGGCCATAGCACAGCGCCTTTACTAGTGGAATCAATTGCAAGTCAAACACAATAAACATTAAGATTGCAAGTCATACATATGCAAAAGTTTAACTAATAATATATTTATATAACTTCTAATGTTTTGAAGTGCTTCCATAAAAATTCCTTCATTTTGTGTAATTAGCATTTTTTTTAAACTCTAAGTGCCTTCATATTGTCTTTTAGAATGTTGTCATCATACCGCTCAAAGTTGTGACTTGATAGCTCTACCCTAACCCTAACCCTAGCTCAGCATTCTGTATTGATAGGTACCAAAGTGCTATTTACTTATGATTCATGGGTTCATTCACTCACTCACTCATTCAACATGTAGTTATTGAATGTCTACTATCCTGTAGGCCCTGGGGATCAGAAGTGAACAAACCATATAGAAATCCTTGCCTTCATGAAGATTAAAGGTAAGATTAACAATAAAAACCAAAACAAATTTACAAAAACTTGTTTTGAGAGCAAGATTCGACACCAAAAGGAGAAAAAAATTTAAGTCCTTAACTATTTTCTAGTTTCTTGAAAGAGTTAGAGCACATTCTTGGGGCACCTGGGTGGCTCAGTCCATTAAGCATCCGACTTCGACTCAGGTCATGATCTCATGGCTCATGAGTTTGAGCCCTACCTACATCGGGCTCTGTGCTGACAGCTCCGAGCCTGGAGCCTGCTTCAGATTCTGTTTCCATCTCTCTCTGCTCCTCCCCCACTCATTCTCTCTCTCTCTCTCAAATATAAATAAACATTTAAAAAATTGAAAAAAAAGAGAGCACATTCTTTCCAGGAAATCGGGGTTTCTATTATTATAATGAATTGTGATAACCTGTAGTAGCAGGCATTGCAAAGAATCAGGGAAGCTACAAAGAGTTTATGGCAGTTCACTCATCTCATACTGCCAACTGCTCACTTGCTAAAGTGTAGCTTTGTTTAAAAAAGAAAAAAAAAAAAAAAAAGACAATCAAATATACCAGAACTAAAAATAACACAGAGAATCTAATTAATCCAATCACTTCCTCAGTGAAGTGGGTATTTTTAACATTCAATTCATTCTCATTGGTTTTAAGTCCAAGGATTGTCTCAAACCACTTAAAGAAGAAAAGCATTCAACAGATGCCTAGGTAAGGTAGGGGTAAATGATACCACAGTCTTTGTGTCTCACTGAGATCTCCTACTCTCCCCTTCCCCACTTGGAAAAGTCAACCCAGATAAGGTTCTTATGCCCCCCACCCCTTGGAGCAATCAATGAGTTTACTGCTTAGTGGGTAGATCTGATTGAAACAAAATTGTGAGGGTAGTAAATTTGTCTTTGGCACTTCTTACACCCTCATTCCTACACTGTTTCCACATTTTCTGCTTTTCATCTTCACAGTGGTGTATTTTCCTCCCTGTCCTCGCCCCTCCAAATAAATCCTTCATTTTGCCTTCTAGGGATTTGCACCACCCTTGGAAATACTGTTGAGTCTTGGGCACTGTATTTCTGCCCACACCCTCTCACCTCCCAATTCTAGCAGCCCCAAGAGTGGGCAAGTCAGTAATAAATTTGGTTCTAGTTTCTGCAGAGAGAATTCACCCAGGGGAGTAAGAAAGTGCCAACTACTCCCCAGTCTCCTAGCTAAAAGTAACATGTTAACAGGAACCATTTTTTAAGTGCCGTACTTTCCTTATCCAACCTGGAAGGGCAGGAGCTGCAGTAGGGTATTTGGAATTTCTAGTGTCCAGGGAGGTAGAAAGAAGGTTTACTGGTTGGGTTAAAGAAGGGTAATCATTGCTTCAAAGATCCAAGACTTTACAGTAGCTTTGATATCTGAAGAGACCTTCACACTGGATCTGAGCTGCTAATCCAGCTGGAAAAACTAGATCAACCAGTCACCTGAATGTCTAGTCTGCAAGTAATAGAGCTAATTGATGATACAGAAGCCACAGTTGGGTTCTTTCAACTTTAAGTGGCTGAACATAGCCAAGACCATCCTTATATATACTGCACATTGAGGAGAAAGATCCTTCAAAATACCTCGAATCTGTAATAGAACTACCCTGCCTCCATTTAGTGGATCGGTCCACCTTTTGAATTCTGAAATGCTCTGTAAATCAATTATGAATAAAACATCATTTCTTTCCATGTGGCCTGATGACCTCTGTCAAATGTATCAGTGTTCCTGGAATGAAGAAAGGGAAGAAGACAGGAAGTCTCCAGGGGAGAAAAAAATGAAGCAAGGTGTCACAGAGATTCATTTCCTGATTAACTGTCATTAAAGAGGACAAGTTTTAATGGTTGGGAATGATAAGGTCAAAAGCTTAGACCGCAGGGAAGGGAAGGGAGATTTTTGGCCTACTTCAAAATCATCCTTTGCAAGTTCCCTGAGGGCCAAGACTGTGAAAAGATCATTGTCATAAACCAAGGCGTAGCACCTGCACTTCTGAAAATGCCCAAAGTGGAGGTGCGGACTTGACTGCTGAATTTCTAAATTTAAGAAAGGCTTAGAGATTTAGGAAGGAAAAGAGACCCTGATTACAGTTGCGTTGAGCTCCTCATACCATGAATAAGGAAACTGAAGCTCGGAGAAGGGAAGGGCTTGACTCAGGTCCCTTAGGTAATTAATAGCAGAGTTTGGAAGTTGGTCTTTTATTTAGGTCTCTTTATTTTTTGCTGTTATATAAGCCCCCAAATCTTAACTGCACCTTTTCCTTCTTTCTCCACACATTATTTGTTACATTTTTCTTTAGAATTAAAGTGATTCAAAATTATATAATGCTGTCATGGCTATTATCTATCTATGACTGTAGTCTGAGTGTCAGGATCCACTGATTGGCTAGAACTGAGTCTCATCCCCATCCTGGACAGGTGGTGGCAGAGGTGACAGATCAGTGGGTGTGGGTTAGTCCCCAAAGGAAAATCAAAGATCTATTACCAAAATAAGGTGAGAGGGTTGTGGGCAAGCCTGGACAACAGAGTTCCACTAGGTAAACTGCTACAGACAATTTGTTTTCTAAAGACTATATCCTCTTGTTTGTAATGTTATATTGCATGAATGTAACATACTTTGTTTTGTTTTGTTTTCTTCTAAAGCCTACTAGTGGTTTGACCCTTTTGATAATTTAATTTACCAGAGAAAAGAAGGGGGGGGGGGAGAGAGGAAGGAAGGAAAGAAGGAAGGAAGGAAGAGGGAAGGAGGGAAGGAGGGAAGGAAGGAAGGAAGGAAGGAAGGAAGGAAGGAAGGAAGAGGGAAGGAGGGAGGGAGGGAAGGAAGGAGGGAAGGAAGGAAGGAAGGAGGGAAGGAAGGAAGGAAGGAAGGAAGGAAGGAAGGAAGGAAGATGTTATTGCAAGAGTTCACACAGACTAAACTAGTACAAGAAAACTTCGAGAAGCTCTGGGACCAACCCCTCTCTTGCTTGCTCGACCACTCGCCTTCTCTCTGTCTCTGAATCTCTGCTTTTCTTTACACATTTATTTTAGTATATTCTTTTCACTGACCAGTGTCCTCTCCTCACCCATGGTTTCTGTTTCTTATAACTTAAGCATGTATGTGGCTCATGAAAGTTTCTCTGGTTCCATCTTTTGTCATTGCTTTCAAGCCATAGCTCCCACCATTAACTAAAATCTTTAGGTATTTCAGAGCTCTAATTCATGAGAGGGAAATGGATTGGCTCACCTTATCTCTTTGTCCAAGGACTAGGTTGCTGCCTAGCCTATGACTGGCTGCCATTTGGTGAGATTATCAAGATATGGCAGCTATGTATGTGGGCATATCTTATGCAACTGATACTTCACAAAGTCTCACTGTAGGTTCATTTTTATTGTAAAATCAGTCACTGAGCATTGACCCATTACTTGGCCTTCGATTACTCCATTAGCTGGGAAATGTCTGACATCTCCCCTGTTTTGTGTAAGCCAAGAAGCCATATCAAAAAGGCAAACACTCTTTAATCTGGTATATAGCTGTGTGTTCTGAAGATTGTGAAATAGCCTCCTCTTTCCTTTTAAGGATGATGGTTTTTTCCCCACAGTCACGCTGGTCTTTTGACAATGACTAATTTGTCCATTTTTTTGCTTGTTAAAAACATGCAAAAAAACCCCACCATCAACAGGATTTTTTAAATCAACACAAATATTAGTATCAAACACGTGAATGTAAGTAAAAAGCAGATTGGAACATTGATATCGGCAATAATAGTGTTTTTTCTGAATTACACATGTGCCTATAAACCTAATAAGTAAGCTTTTCTTTTAAAAAAATTTGTTGATTATGTTTCTTTATTTTTGAGAGGCAGAGAGAGACAGAGCATGAGTGGGGGAGGGGCAGAGAGAGAGAGGGAGTCACAGAATCTGAAGCAGGCTCCAGGCTCTGAGCTGACAGCCCACAGCCTGACACGGGGCTCAAACCCACAAACCCTGAGATCATGACCTGAGCCGAAGTTGGACACTCAACCGACTGAGCCACCCAGGCACCCCATGGCTTTTCTTTTTTTAAGTAGAGGAATACAACTATTTTCCTCTGAGGATAAGAACTAATATTTTTAATGATCTTTTTGAAATAAAATACTTTGATTCACACATATGAATGTTATGAAAAAAAAAAAAAGATGGTCAATTTTACACAGATTCTCTAATTCAAAAATTCAAGGAAAAAAATGCACTTTTCTTTTCTTTTTTAATGTTAATTTATTTTTGAGACAGAGAGACAGAGTGTGAGCTGGGGAGGGGCAGACAGAGGAAGACACAGAATCCAAAGCAGGCTCCAGGCCCTCAGCTGTCAGCACAGAGCCTGACATGGGGCTTGAACTCATGAACTGTGAGATCATGACCTGAGCTGAAGTTGGACACTTAACTGACTAAGCCACCCAGGCACCCCTGCAGTTTCCTTTTCAAATAAGAGAATTGTCTTTTTATTATACTGACAGCATTCTTACAAGAGAAATACTATATTCTATCTTGAATCTCAAATCTTTAAATCACTTTTATATATTTGACTAAATGATTTAAAAGAAAGAGGGATATCCAGGCATCATTACTAACACCAAACAACAACGTATCACTCAAACTCCCAAATTATCAACTATATTTAAACCCTTTACCTCTTAATTTCCAGGCTCTCAGAGCTTCAGACCAAAGATTATAAAACAGAAAATAATCTGAACACTGCAAATCTTTGAAAAACTGTAGGTATAAAACATTAACTGGGAAAGCAAACTTATTCTCTGGACCAAGGGAGAAATAATTCAGATCACTTAATTCTTAAAAAATAAGCATGAGAGCTGGTTGTTGAGCTATCTTTATCAGAATTGGGGAAAAGTCAACAAAATAACTCACTCTTCATTTGTCCCCAAGGCTCTTAATACTCTCGTCAGGCGTTTATCACTGAGGTTTCTTTTACAGAATGTATTGCCCTTCAATGACGTCTTTGGTTTCTTGTATAAAATATAGACCTAAATAGGCATTTTCATGATAAAATTGTGCTGGTGAGAATTTTGCTTTTTTTTTTTTTTTTTTTTGTCACTTGTGATCTTCTTATAGGCTGTGAAATGCAATCTTCCATAAAAAGGGATGTGTTAAATCACACTGATTTCTATTCCAATGAAAATTACAGTTTGCTTTTAATGGGAATGACTCAGTCAATCAAATTGGAAGCTTAGACATTCTGCCCCTGAATGAAACTTTTTAAAACCTAATTTCTTCTTTCTTCCATTATACAGAACCAGCCCTCCCTCACCTAAGAATACCGAAATGGGAGGCACATATTTAAAATACAAAAATATGTACCTTTTGAATGCAACCTTCCCTACAAACTGTGACCCTTGGATTTTAACATGAAGTCTCAATTAAGAAACCTTTTGAAAGAAATGAGAAAATCTATCTCGGATATGCCAATAGAAAATCACAGAATTGTAGATAAAGACAGCTGGTTGGTGGTTAAATGAAACAGTACTATATTAGAGATTACATTTGATTAAGCCAACTCTAAAAATATTTTTATGGCTATCCTTGAAGCCGGTACCAGATCATGTATAGGCTTTATTAAAACCTGGAATGAGTAACCATCAGTATAATAAAATGTGTGTGTGTGTGTGTGTGTGTGTGTGTGTGTAAAGGAGATCACACAAGCTATTTTATAAATTTGAACATTTTTGATTAATATTCCTCTTGCTATTTAACTTCTAATCACACAAGTAAATCATGTTGATTGTAGAAAAATTAGACAAAACAGATAAGCTGAAAGAAAAGAATGTAAATATACAGGTTATGTAGTGTGTTTTTCTTTTTAAACAGAAATGGGTTCACACTACAAGCAAATTTTTATGTCTTGCTTTTGTTCATAACAATATTGCGAACACATCCCCAGATATTAAAAAAAGTACATTTATATCATTCATTTCATTAACTGTATATTATTTAATTATTTGATGTACCTTCATTTATTTAACTCAGCTGCCATAATTATTTGCATCTTTAAAATATTATAAACAGGGGCACCTGGGTGGTTCAGTTGGTTAAGCATCTGACTTCTGCTCAAGTCTTGATCTCAAGGTTCATGAGTTCAAGCCCCACATCGGGATCTGTGCTCATAGCTCAAAGCCTGGAGCCTGCTTCAGATTCTGTGTTTCTCCTCTCTCTGGCCCTTCCCCTGCTCATGCTCTGTCTCTCTCCGTCTTTCAAAAATAAATAAATGTTAAAGAAATTAAAAAATAAAATATTATAAGCTGATCTGTGATGAACATGTTTAATTATGTCTTTGCATATTTATTTTTTTTGTTCATTCATTTATTTTGAGAGAGAAAGAGAGAGAGAGAGAGAGAGAGAGAGAATCCCAAGCAGACTCCCTGCTGTCAGTGCAGAGCCCAATATGGGGCTTGAATTCATGAACTCTGAGATCTTGACCTTGCTGAAATCAAGAGTCGGACGCTTAATCAACTGAGCCATCCCTGAGGCTCCCCTTAATTATTTTCTTAATATAGATTCCTAAGCAGAATTTCTGGACCTTCTAGAATGCACCTTTTTAATGCTCTTGACACACATTGGCAAATTATTCCCTAGGAAGATTCTATCCACTTCTTCCCCCCAGCAGCATGGACAGTGCATACTTCTTCACAACCTCATCTATTATGTTTGCATGAAAGTGCCTTTCACTATGTTTTTAGGGTGCAACATAGTAATGTGACTCTGCATTTTTATTACATTTTAGGCTTTCAACACACACAATAATGTTTTTCCCCAAGATTAAAATAGCTTCATTTTTCAGATTATAAAAATGATAAATGTTTTTTCTAAAAACTGAGCACGGCAGAGAAGTATAAAAGAGAAAGGAGAATGTCCCCAAATATCACCACTTAGAGATAACAATTGGCTTTTTGGGGGAACATCTTTTCAAATATCAATCTGTGCATATAAGCATATGCGGACAAAGAGACATCATTATTTCCACAGCCAGGTGCTATATTGAGACAGTATGGCTGTGCACCTGTATTTGGAAGATTTCTTTGTTGCTTATTCCCGATGCAGAGTTAAAGTGAAGGTGACTAGGGCCTCTTTCCCCTACGGTGTGCAAGGACAGGGCTGGGTGGAGGAAAGAGATCTCTTCATGCTGCACTTTCTTATATATGTATGTGCAGACCAGGCCCTGGAAAGATCGTGATAGTGTATGAAACGTTCGCTGATTACCCCAGCATCTTGCTCCAAGTTGGAAGGGAAGCAGCCGATGCGAGTGATTCTAAATTTTCCCCTTTACAAGGGATACAGGATTCCTATGTGAAATTTGTGGTAACCTCTCCTTTGCTGCTGCCAACGCAGACACAGTGTCTCCTAAACAGAAGGGTCACCTACTGGCACAGCTGCTTCACACATTGATGAATCTGACATATTTTGAAAACAGATGTCTTCTAGAACCTCTTTTTACAGCTAAAAAATATGGGCATTTAATGTCATCTTAATAGTTTTTTTTTCCCCTAGCCTGTTTGTTATGATAGATTTGTCTTGTTAAATGTGGTTTTTGCCAGCATTGTACTGTTATGGATTTGATCCCCCTCTTTGCTGAGAGGCCGCTATACAAAGAGACTCAGGGAGGGGCGCCTGGGTGGCTCAGTTGGTTAAGCGTCTGACTTCGGCTCAGGTCATGATCTTGTGGTTCCTGGGTTCAAGTTCAGCAACGGGCTCTGTGCTGACAGCTCAGAGTCTGGAGCCTGCTTCAGATTCTGTCTCCATGTCTATCTGCCCCTCCCCTGTTTGCACTCTGTCTCTCTTTCTCTCTCAAAAATAAACATTTTAAAAAGCTCAAAGAGAGTCCGGGTGAACATTTGTCTTTCTGGCTGCTTGTTACCTGAGCATTCTTCCTCTTCTCAGGGAAGTCCCTCAGATAGTCACCAGACTTTGTCAGCCAGGACCAGCTCAGCTCTTTGGCATTGGTGACCTCCAAGGTGTAGCTGGATCCATACCCAACCCCGGAGTCACTCCACGTCCTTCTGACTTCCTTTCTCCCAGCCACGGGACCACTTCTGGACCTGCTGGTAATTTTTATTTCTTAAGACATAAATTTCTGGACCCCTCTCTTGCCTCTGGGAGGTTCACCTTCTCACCAGAAACACATTGACTACAGTTCCTGGTTACACCTGCTTCAACATGTTAGGATGTGTGCTACTGAAGGGGTAGGGAAAGCAGGCTGGGCATGTCTTCTCATTGAGGCTAATAGTTTCCCTGGAAGAGCACTCAGTTCTCTTTCTGTTATATCCTTTTTTTTTTTTTTTTTTTTAGTTTATTTACTTATTTTGAGAGAGAGCGTGAGCAGAGGAGGGGCAGGGAGAGAGGGAGAGAAAGAATCCCAAGCAAGCTTCTTGCTGTCAGCACAGAGCCTGACATGGCACTAGAACTCACAAACCATGAGATAATGACCTGAGCTAAAATCAAGAGTCGGGTGCTTAACTGACTGAGCCACACAGACACTCCGTCTGTTATACCTTTTATTTTTATTTTCTTTTTATGTTTATTTATTGAGAGAGAGGGAGATACAGAGTGTGAGCAGGGGAGGGGCAGAGAGAGAGGGAGACAAAGAATTCGAAACAGGCTCCAGGCTCTGAGCTGTCAGCACAGAGCCCCACTCGGGACTCAAACTCATGAATCGCAAGATCATGACCTGAGCTGAAGTCGGACGCTCAGCCAACTGAGCCACCCAGGCGCCGCGACGCCCACCCCCACCCTCGCACCATCTGTTATATCTTAAACTTACAGCAAGAGCTCTGCTGTCGCACTACCTGGGATTCAACCTGGGAAGGCCATGGGGGCAAGACAGGGTGTGTGTGTGTGTGTGTGTGTGTGTACACATTCTGCATATTATATGGTTAATATTTATTGAGCATGAACCATGTGCCAAGGCCATATATATTCTTTCATTTAATCCTCATAGTGACTATATGAAATAGGAACTGAATAAACTATTATTGAACTCCTGGTTATAAATGAGGAAACAAAACTACAAAAAGTAAAATAACTTGATCAAAGTCATGCAACTAGAAAGTGATAGAGTCAAAATTCAAAACCAAGCAGCTTAAACCTAGCCTGCGCTCTTAATTTTATTCTACTTCTTTTCTATCCATATTGACTGTTATCACTATTATTTTATATTACATTATTTGTCTCAATATTATTATCTCAATAAATTTTTTTAGGTCATGCAATTATTCTCAGATCATCTTTGGTATGAGAGGGACTTTTCAGGGCTTTGTATGCAGATAGGCGAGGCCCTAAATGAGATTGTACAAAAACAGTGATGTCAGTGAGGCTGAAAATGTGGTGCGGCTGCTGTCTCCAAGGCAGGGAACTGTTGAACTGTTGAACACAGCTAAAAATTCTGTGCAGACTTCGGTCCAGTTCTTTCTTTCATTTTTTGTTTACATTTCCAGCAAGAAACCTAGACTCCATGTTTTCATGAGTCTGCCTCCTTCTACCATTTGAAAGTGATAAGATTTGTGTATCTCAGTCATTCTCAAATTTTTGTGTGCCAAAACCACCTGGATACTTATTAAAAGAGACTGGTAGGCCCCTCCCCCAGAATTTCTGATTCAGTAGGTCTGACTGAGGCCCGAGAATGAGCATTCCCAGCAAGTTTCCCAGTGGTGTTGAACCAGGGACCACACTTCTGGGAACCACTGGTATAGATCAAACAAGGGTACTTTAGCAGGAGGCTATTTCTTTTAGACAAACCACGGATTTACTTAAATATATATTTGTGAGATCTAGGTAATGGGCTTTCAGTCCTGGATTAATATATTCTTTGACACCATTCTCTAATTTAAGAGACGATTTGCACTCATCTCTCAGTTTTACGTTGGGCCCCAAATCACCCTTATGATCCTGCATTCACTGTTGGACTCTGCTTATAACTAATGTGTGAATCTACTAACTGTTAGCAAAGACGTACTAGATGCATGTTGAAGAAAATCAAACACTATTATACCCTCAAGAAACTCATAGGAGGTAGGATTTAAATATTAATCAACAAATAAAATAAAATTGTACTGGGATAAGCATTAAGAGGGAGAAGGCCATGTGTTGTGTGACCTTAAGTCAGGGTCATTAGCATTCTCTGAGGTGACACTTCAAGCTGAAGGATCAGAAAACCCCACTAACTTCACTCAAAGACATTTCAGATGATGTTTATTTCCAATGGTAACAAATGCAAGATAATTTTAGCAAGAGGAGAAATGTTCCAAAAGCCCAGGAAGGCCCCTATGGATTGTTGAATGGACTAGAATGTGTGGTTATTTTAGTAAACTACAAATCCCCTGGTGCTTCTGTACCTCAAACCACTAAATCAAGGTTTAAAACATACACATGAATCTAGGGGCACCTGGGTGACTCAGTTGGTTGAGTGTCTGACTTCTGCTCAGGTCATGATCTCCCAGTTCATGAATTCGAGCCCAGCATTAGGCTCTGTGCTGACAGAGAAGAGACTGCCTGGAACTCTCTCTCCCTCTTCCTCTCTCCCCCCTTGCACTCTCTCTCTCTCTCTCAAAATAAATGAATAAACATTAAAAAATTTTAATGTTTATTCATTTATTTTGAGAGAGAGAGAGAGAGAGAGAGAGAGAGAGACAGCATGAGTGGAGGAGGGGCAGAGAGAGAAGGAGACACAGACTCGGAAGCAGGCTCCAGGCTCTGAGCTGTCAGCACAGAGCCCAGCATGGGGCTCGAACTCATGAACAATGAGATCATGACTTGAGCTGAAGTCGGATGCTCAACTGATGGAGTCACGCAGGCAGCCCAACATTAAAAAAAAATTTTTTTAATAAAATAAAACATCACATGAATCTAGTAAGACTTGATCAGGGTTTATTTGTCACTTCTCCAGGGGATCCACTTGTATGAGGGAAAATATCTAGACTTGGGAAAATGCTCATGCTCTCAGGTCTTTTGGAAGAGTTTATTAGTGCAAACGGTTCTCAACACTTTCCTTCTCCACAGAGGGAATACAGAAAATAAAAAGCTGAAATACTTTTGACTCACGTGAGCCAAACTGGTGTGATCCTCTGAAGCAGTCCAGCTCTGTTCAAAGTGCCAATGAATACATTGAACATTTTCTCAAGAAAATAATCTTCTCTCCCCAAGGCTTATTAAAGAAAACTAAGCATGTTCCCTAGGTGTGGGAGTGAAACACAGTCCTTAAATTTTTATTCCCCTTGTCTTCTCTTCCTAGGTAGAAGCTGAGAAGAATCTGAAGAGTTGAGTTACAGCAATTCATGTGGCAGCAGGTTGGAAGAGGAAAGAGTCCTAGAGGCATGAGTAATAACAGAAAGAAGGCCTGTTTGCTCAGCAGATCAGGTGACTTCCTCTGTGACCTAGCATTCCAGGTTGATTCCCTTGGTCAAGTTCAGGTTA
The DNA here is from genome assembly GCF_023721935.1 of Panthera uncia. Taxonomy (NCBI): domain Eukaryota; kingdom Metazoa; phylum Chordata; class Mammalia; order Carnivora; family Felidae; genus Panthera; species Panthera uncia. Next base: position 117,070,646 of record NC_064811.1, read on the forward strand.
ATCATATGGCATTTAGACTATGCAGGTTGTTTAGGAAAGACCTTTGATAATGACGTCACGGAAAGGTACAGCCTGGGAGCCAACTAAATGCCTCCTGCTGTCTCCAGATGTCAGAAGAATGTTTGCATTTGGCAATTTCTATAAAATAAACATACAACATCTAAAAATGCAAATATTTTTGAACCAGAATCTCATTTCTAAGAATGTATTTTAGATGAATGTGCAAATATTTTGTTGTGGTATTATTTGTATTGAAGCACAAAGATTAAAAAATCCTGAATGTCCTGTCAACAGAAGACAGGTTATATAAATTGTGCTATATTCTTAAAAATCATAACTTTTAAAATATGAAACCCCTCTACAGATATATCTATTATGAAATGAGTTTACATGAAATATTGATAAGTAAAAAAAACAAGATTCAGGACAGTATATGTAGCATGTTCTAACTTCTATAAAAAGAGGGGTTATCTATGTTTATTCATTTGTCTATATTCTAGTGTATTAGCAGTGATATTTTCCAGTGGTTGCCTCTGGGATGGAGGAGTGCAGGAATGAGGGTCTGGGATGAGTAGAAGAATTTAAGTGTCCTCAAATCCCATATGTATTATATGAACATTTTACTATGCCCATGTATGTTTCTTATACACTTAAAGAAGACTTTTTTGTTTTTGTTTTTTTGTTGTTTCGGAAAAAGGACCTAAGTGTGTATATTCCCAGTCTACTCCAGCATGGGCCGGACTCTGAATTTTGCAAGGCAGAGGTTACATGAAATGTAGGGATAACCCTGTTCAATTAGTCCACTCAGGCCGCCATAACAAAATACCACAGACCGCATGGCTTAAACAACAGACATTTATTTCATCCTAGTTCTGGAGGCCAGAAGTCCAAATCAGGGTGTCAGCAGGTTTGGTTTCTGGTGAAAGCTCTCTCCTTGGCTTGCAGGCAGCCACCTTCTTGCTATGTGGTCATATGGTCTCCGTGCACGAGGAGAGAGAGATATCTCTCATGTCTCTTTCTTTTCCTATAAGGACACCAGTCCAATGCATCATGGTCCCACCTTTTACATCCTCCCTTAACTATCCCCTTAAAGGCCCTATCTCCAAATACAGTCACATTGGACGCAAGGGCTTCAACATATGAATTTTGGAGGGATACAGTTCAGTCCAAAGCATGTGGTAAGTGAACTTCAGAGTATCTACATATTTTTTTAATGTTTATTTATTTTTGAGAGAGAGAGTTGGGGAGGGGCAGAGAGAGAGAGAGAGAGATGCATACAGAATCTGAAGCAGACTCCAGGCTCTGAGATGTCAGCACAAAGTCCGACACAGGGCTCGAACCCGTGAAATGTGAGATCATGACCTGAGCCAAAGTCAGACGCTTAACCAACTGAGCCACCCAGGCACCCCTACATATTTTTTAATCAGCCTCGCCTTTCACACTTCCCGAAGCCCTCATTTATGCTCCTGATAGCACCAAGAGAAACAGATGAGGAGGTAAGAACTGGAGCAAGAGATAGGGGAAAAGTAGGTCGTTAACTCTGAAGCTGATATTGCTTGTGGCCTCCATGTTCTATCACCACCACATACCTCTCTCCCATCATCCTGGGTCTACAAAGAATCAATTGGGACATATGATCATAAACCACCTCTTATTTTACTGTTTCCAGAACATGCAAGATTATCTACAACAAATAAATTAAAGCAGTGTTTGGGACGCAAGCTGGTGCAGCCACTCTGGAAAACAGTATGGAGGTTCCTCAAAAAACTAAAAATAGAACTACCCTACGACCCAGCAATTGCACTACTAGGCATTTATCCAAGGGATACAGGTGTGCTGTTTCAAAGGGGCACATGCACCCCCATGTTTATAGCAGGACTATCAACAACAGCCAAAGTATGGAAAGAGCCCAAATGTCCATCAATGGATGAATGGATAAAGAAGATGTGGTATATATATACAATGGAGCATTACTCGGCAATCAAAAAGAATGAAATCTTGCCATTTGCAACTACGTGGATGGAACTGGAGGGTATTATGGTAAGTGAAATTAGTCAGAGAAAGACAAAAATCATATGACTTCACTCATATGAGGACTTTAAGAGACAAAACAGATGAACATAAGGGAAGGGAAACAAAAATAATATAAAAACAGGGAGGGAGACAAAACAGAAGAGACTCATAAATATGGAGAACAAACTGAGGGTTGCTGGAGGGGTTGTGGGAGGAGAGATGGGCTAAATGGGTAAGGGGCATTAAGGAATCTACTCCTGAAATCATTGTCTCAGTATATGCTAACTAATTTGGATGTAAATCTTTAAACATAAAAAATAAAAAAATAAAGCAGTGTCCTGAAAGACTTCATTGCTCATTTTTTTTTTTTTTGAGTGAAATTTGTTTTCTTTTCTCCTCTTTGATGGGATTAGGTGAATTGTTAAGTATAAAATCTGAATGTAATGACTGAGGCCTTTGGCGTCTTCCATGTGAATGTTCTCAATTTTATCAGAGCAGTCTAGCCTGTGAACCATATTGCATTGGAAGTGATCTTGTTCCATATAATATACAAAGGCTCTGGGGGGGAAATTTGATTGCCTAAGCAGGCCATGTTTCTGCTAATAGTGCTTTCTGAAGCGTGGTAAGGACACTCAGCATGCATAAGAAATACACGGAGGTGAAGGATGAGGAAACAGAGAGGCCAAAGGGAGAGTCAGAGGCCACACAGTAATTCAGATGAGTGAGTTTAGCCCTTATAGTCCTTTAGTGGTTCACCACAGCTTTCCAAATGAAGTCTCAGCCTAGTCTAGGAGGGTTCTCATCTCTCTGTCAGCCTCGTCCCCCACATTCCAGCCTCACACTCTAAGCTCGGGCAATAAGGAGCTGGTCGCTGACATCTACTTGCTTCGCGCTGACTCCAGATTCTTCGCCTCTACTCAAGGTGTGTCCCCAGCCTGAGATTCTCTTTCTTCATGACTTTGCTTTGATAATTCTACCTCATCTTTTCGACATTCAGCAGAAGAGTCATCACCTTTGGGAAGCCTCTTTCAGATCTATAGGCTTAGTATCCCTCTTCCGGGCTCCCTCAGCTCTGACCCCTTACAGGCATCTGTCTCTCTCTTTCTCTCAATTTCTCCTCTCTCTCTCTCATAACTCACTTTTGTCTCCTAACCAGTTGGCACAGTGCCTGGCACACAGGCATTTTAAAAAATACATTTTGAATTGAACAGTTCAAATTTGATAATGTGTCTAACAAGTCTGATATCTGTTCACAGCAACCAGAACTTTCTCCTCGCTAAACTGGTAGTTGGAGAAAACTGGACTTGGGACTAGAGGTGGACTCTGTACATACGATATTAGATATTATTCCTCACTCAGGGTTTAGTGCACAAAGGTGCCTGCCTGCTTGCCTGTCTGTTTGCTTTCTGGAAGCAAACTCCAAGGACCCCTTTGCAGTAGGAGCAGTAAGAATACAGTGGGAAAGCGAGAGGTCTTTACCCCAAGAGCTGGGTAAATGGTCACTCATTCATCCATTTATTGCCCCTTACTTTCAGGCAGGCTGAGTACTACACACAGGAAGCAAGACACAGAGTCTGCTCTCCTGGAATTCACAATCTTGTTTGGCTGATAGATGTGTAAACACACTGCTCATTCTTCTCCTCAGGCATTTTAAGTTTACTGTTTTGATCTGAAGGCACAGGATAAGCAGTGATTTGTCTTCCTGCTGAAGCCAAGTGTCAGAGAAAATTAACTCTTAGCTAGCGCTGAGCATAACCAGTGGCCTGACATCTAAGCCTATATTGCCTTTAACCTTCATTGTTCTCTTCTTGAAATTGAGATTGCAGTATGTCCCTGAGGGTAGTAAATTTAAAATTTTACTACACTGAATTTTATGAAGAAAGTATGTTTTATCATAATTTTTGAAAACTTGGACATTTGCAAAACAGATTTGGAACCTGTCCCTGTAATTACTGTGTACTAAGTACATATTTAACACAGGAAACAGGGAAGAGGTAGACAGGTAGTAGAGGTCTTATGTGGAAAATAGCAAATAAGGCAAAGATTCCATTTTCAGCATGAAAAGAATTTCCTGTGTTTTGTCCAAAAAGATCAGACTCCTAACAAAACTTAGTAATGCAAATATTGGCTCCAAAAAAGGAGGCTTTTTCTCCCAGAGTATGTTTAGGGCTAGCTCTAAAATCTGGGGCACACCTTCTTTCAAGGAAAGCATTCTTAACTCTAAAGAATAAAAAATGTAACCCAACCTGACTATTCCAGTGGGCTCTGGTCCCTGGAAAGCTCCAAGATGCAGCTGGCAGGGAGGATGCGTGGGGAGGGCGGTGGTGAAATAGGCCAGTTGGCAGCCAGAGATAAGTGTTGCAAAATCAAGGGGAAGAAACCTAGAGCAAACCACCGGGTCCTTCCTCTGTTTAAAATGACTTCCCTCGACAATGGCCAACTTCAATGATATGCCCAACTTAAAGCACGCATATATGAGAGAATATTGTATTTAAATAAAGCACAGATAGAAGCATTACTTTGCACCCTACAAAAAATTGCTGTCTGACCTACTATATCATGTGAGCATAATGAAGATACTTTGTTTTGAATGGTGTCAACCAGGCAACTTGTGAATTTATAGCAAATTGAATGTTGAATTTGAGTTGTACGAATTTGGAAAATCTTAATGTGAATTGGGGAAGTTAGATTTCTTTCCCTGACAAATGAATTTTGTGTATGGCAGGCATTTTCAGCATTTGCAACATGTTTAGTGTTTGAGAACTGGAACATTTGCATACTTTGTTAGAGAATAAGAAAGGGCAGCAACGACTTTGGTAAATTTCTACTTTTTATAATTAAATAAATCATAGTTTTTTCCCCCTCTAGAACATCTTGTAAACTTGGATAGCACTGAGTTCAGTCTAATATAGTCTCCTGGCTTAGAAAAAAATTATCTGTCAATAGTCACTGCATTCAATAGTATCTAAAAGTTAGACTGATCTAATGAAATATAGTCCAGGTAATCAGACCCCGTGAACAATTCAAATAGTATATCTGGTTTTCTTTTTAAAAATTAATACTTCATAAAATGAGGTTTTATTCCTAAAACTGAATGGAGTCAACTTTCTGCCTTTTAATGAAGCTTAAAGTATATATGTTAGCCAAACCCCATATTTACCCTGAAAATAATGTCAACAACTTACAGAAGGATATTTGTTGTAAATGAGATAATCTTTTTCAAACAACTTTTTCAGTTTGCATGTGGATCAGCTATTTTGACAAACTCCTTCTTGTTAATCTGACAACAAATTGATTCAAATAAATAACTGGTTTGATTGATATTTTTCATTGAGTTGGCGTAAAACCTGGACCACATTGACTTCTTGTTTGGTATTTAGTAGTCACAGCTAAAGAAGCTCACTAACCACACCAGCTATTTGTAAAGGGTCTGTGAAATATCAATACCTTTCTAGCTTCCACAAAGCACTGCTCATCAACCAGGAAATTGGTCAGTTTGATGGGCAAGTTTAGAACATTTCAGATGTTCATTCAGCTAGCACACCATGACTGATTTTCCTATTTTTCTCCCACTGATACAAAGAGAACAAATAACTCTTTACTGAGATATTCTTTTCCATCTTTAACACAATGTAGTCTACTTCCGAAAAGATGTTAATCCATGTTAAAATGAATTAACAGGGTAAAAGGGTGCATTCAGTATTCAAGTAGGCAGATATACTGTAGAATAGTACACAAATCCTGAGGATTAATTATACTTAAGAATTCAAGAAGTACTTATGAGCATAATAGGTGTAAAAGATAAGACACAATACCTGTAACATTAGTTTTATTTCAATAGAGAGAGTTAAAATAAACATACCAATGGGATGAAAGCCACAGGCCAAAGCATAGTGAAAGGACACTTGATTTAAGGTATGACTTTGGGTAGGTTAACTTAAAGTATGATTTTGTCGTCTTACATTTTAAATTGGCCAATGATACCAAATTTAAATGGCTGCAAGATTTCAAAGAAAATGCATACATGAAAGAACTTTTGTAGTTGAGACCTACAAAAACTTTCTATCGCATAGGCTACATGTACATGTATCAGTCATACATATGCGTATGCATACATATATTATGTATAAATTTAAATGGAAATAGAATATGATGGGATTTCAGAAGCACTGGTAACTGGAGAATTTATAAGAGCAATGATTTATCTCCATTCCCCTCCCCCTCTTCCTCACTTGAATTGATGGTGAAATTCTTTTATTATTATAACTGTGTTGGGATAAAATTAGGAATGGAGGAGGGTTTATACATTTCCTCCCTTCTTCAGGACCCTAATAAAAACTCTATCATTTTCTTTAAAAAAAATTAATGTTTATTTTTGAGAGAGAGAGAGAGAGAGCGCGTGAGGGAGACCACAAGTGGGGGAGGGGCAGAGAGAGAGAGGGAGACACAGAACTCAAAGCAGGCTCAAGGCTCCAGGCTCCAGGTTCCAGGCTGTCAGAGCCCGATGCAGGGCTCGAACTCAGAGTGTGAGATCATGACCTGAGCTGAAGTCAGACGCTTAGCTGACTGAGCCACCCAGATGCCCCAAATTCTATCATTTTCAACCCAGTTTCCCTGTCTATGGAAAGATTTCTTCTTGATGGACTGGAGGCAAAATCCATCCTTGTAGTAAATTATTGAGGAAGTAGAAAAAAACAGTGGGTACTTGGAAGGTGGACAGAGTGTCTTCTTCTGGAAAGGGCCTTAAGGACAGCTGCACTGGAGCAGCTGTGGGTGAGAAAAGAGCAAATAAGAGAAGAATGGGAGTTTCAGTAAGTGTTGCTGTGGGTAACGTGTTTGGATTTCTTTTAATGTCCTACAAGATATTTGAGTAAAAAATACGATTTATGTTTCGTTACTTTTGCTAACTGGACTGTGTTTCATAAACATAATACCAATACTGAGCCGCATGGCTCTGGATATTTTCACGATTCAAAGAATTTCATAGGTGTTTACCACATGCTGGGCCAGGATAGCCTCTGTGTATGCAAACATCAACAAAATGGTCTCTCCTCTCAAGAGGTCAAAGGGTCTACAGTACATATGGGTGTATGTGCAATGCATGAAACAAAGTGTTTGGGTGCTAAGGCGTACCGGATAACAGGTGTTACACTAGATGAATATTCTTAAAATATGACAGCAAGGGGTGTCCAGGTGTGCTGGGGTTGGTGGACACCAGGAAAATCATTACAACTCCAGAGATGTTTCCCGACTTACCTAGGGAGGCGGCAGTGCAGGAGGGACAAGAGATAAGAGAGTGGTGAAGAATAGAACCATGTGCTATTTTTCTCCTGGAGACTTTGAGCTGCTAAAAATTTTCTGTGGATGTAGTTAAAGTTCGATTCACAACATAGATAAGTCAAGAAGGCTAGAGTGATTTCCTTATGATTTGGTTTTATTTGATTTGTTTTTGAGAGAGAATGTGTGAGCTGGGGAGAGGGGCAGAGGGAGAGAGAATCTCAAACAGGCTCCACACTCCACACTCAACATGGGGGACCTGACACGGGGCTCAATCCCCCGACCCTGGGATTATGACCTGAGCCAATATCAGGAGTTGGATGCTCAACTGACTGAGCCACCCAGGTGCCTTCTTATGATTTTAAAGATGACTCCAGCACAGGGAGAAAATCAGAAGATAGAGTCAGGTGATTGTCTTCCACAATATGTGGAAGGAGAAAAATCTCGAAGTACACTATTAAATTGCTAAATACTTATTACATGGTTACTAACTTCCTTCATAACTAAAACTTGAATGTTCATGCTTACAGTAGATGCTGTCATTTCACAATGAAATGTGCAGTGTGTCTAATATAGTTAACTGTGAGTATATGAGTAATCTAAGCGTTCTGTTTGACACGAGGCAGATGATGCATCATGACTAACTAGGGATACATTCCATCCCGGTAGTTTTCTTTTTTAATTTTTTAAAATGTTTTTATTTATTTTTGAGACAGAGAGAGACAGAACATGAGCAGGGGAGGGGCAGAGAAAGGGGGAGACACAGAATCTGAAGCTGGCTCCAGGCTCTGAGCTGTCAGCACAAAGCCCAACGCGCGGTTTGAACTCACAGACTGTGAGATCATGACCCGAGCTGAAGTCAGACGCCCAACCAACTGAGCCACTGAGGCGCCCCCATCCTGGTAGTTTTAATACAGCAAAGCAAGGTGACAATAGGGAAGCAAGATGAAGCCAAATATACAATATATTTTTAAAAATTGTGTCTTCTGGGGCTCCTGGGTGGCTCAGTTGGTTGACTGACTCTTGATTTCAGCTGAGGTCACGATCTCACAGTCGTGAGATCGAGCCCTGCACTGGGCATGGAGCCTATGTGGGATTCGCTCTCTCCTCCCTCTGCCCCTCCTCTACTTGCGCGCTCTCTCTCTCTCTCTCAAAAATGAATGAATGAGTGAATTAATTAACTAATTAAAAAAATAAAAAATTGTGACTTATATCGCATGTACTTTTTGTCATCTATGTAAGCATGAGAAAGGAAGTATGAGGTGGAATTTGAATCAGGCTTCTCTTTTCAAGATTGGTCATTAGCTTAAATAAGAGTGTTTCTGTGCTATGCATGTTTCATCCCTCAGTGAGGAGGAGGGAGATGTGGGAGAGGGACACAAATGACATTTCCTGAGTGTTTGTTTTGTGCCAGGTGGGGTGCTGGGCACTCTACCCGTGATGTCACTGGCTGGGAGTGGCAGGGTGGGCAGTGTGAAGAATGAACTCCAGGAGCAGGCTCATGGGCTGGGGTCCTGGTTCAGCTACCTACTCCTGTGACATTGGGCAAATTATCTACTGTTCTTGGCAATTAACACTCACTGAGCTTTTACCCTGTACTAGAAAGTGTGTCAGGTGTTTTATTTATTTATTTTTCTTACAGCATCCTTATAATAAGGTATTGTTATTATCGTTTTGAAGGCATTGAGGTAAAGAGAAGTTAAATGAGGGAGAATATAAAGAGTAAAAGCATCTGGTTCTACAGTCACATTGCTGGCGTTCACATCCTAGCCAGACCACTTATGAGCTGGGCTAGCTTAGGCAAATTATTTAACCTCTCTTGAGACTCGTATAGCATGCTGTGAACAGTGTTTGGCACCTAGGAAAAGCTTAGGAAATGTTAGCTGTTACTGTAATTCGGTGAAATGGCAGGTATCTTGTTTGGGAAGTATATTTACTGCTTGGCCTTGAGTAACCAAGAGAGGGAACAGATACCTTGTTTTTAGGACACTGATTTGAAGCCAGTCACTGCACAGCACACACAGCTATTTGCATTTAGGGCCACGCATACACTCTCTGGTCCTTCTCCACTCCATCAGGGTATGTGTTCCTCTTTCATTTCCCCTTTGGGGTTGGGGTGGAGGGGTGGGAAGGTGAGAGTTGCCTTGCCCTTGTTGTGATGTTTCTGAAGAACAAATCAAGGCTTCAGTAATGGGTGTTATAGAGTGCTGTGACTTGCCCAAGCTAAAGGTCACCAACCAGCATCTTGACAAGGGGAGTATCCATGATATGTAGCACACGCAACAAAAATAAACCTCATTAGCTCAGAGAAATTATGTTTTGGGGACTCTTTATTTGTGCTCCAAACCTTGAAGCCCAATGATAGGGCCCATTAAATAAATACATCTCTATTTCACCATCTGCTTAGAGGATTCTTTAAATTAAGATTTATGAATATGGCAAAAAGGCTAGTTTAAGAAGATAAAGCCGAATGAAATATTTATGAAGTATTTATCCCTATAAACTGACGAGTTGGGTTTGTACTTAAGCCCATTTTCAGTACTAGTTCTTAGATTAAAAAAAAATTACCTGTAATTATCAGAACACTGACGACTCATAAGAGAAGACAACTAGTGTAAGGGTAGCTATCTTTTTAAAAAATAAAATATAAAGAAATTCATTCATGCTTCTCCTTTATGAATTGCTAGTCTTTCTAAGACTCTTTAACTTTGAAGAAATTGTCAGCTATGATGGCTGTGGATGCTAGACACCTCTTCCAGGGCCAGCTCAGGTCCCTCGCCACTTTGACAATCTCAAGAGTGAGGTCCTTGGCTTGACAGCCCTGAAAAGCCAATGACCTAAAGACCCATCATCAAGAATACGCATCCCCATTTTTGTTTTGATGTTGCTGCCTGTTTCTTTCCTCAGCCCACCCCTTCTACAGGACCGACCTCCAGCCTGTTATGTTACAGGGTTGGCCTGGACATGTAGACCACTCTCCAGATGGAGAATTAATGATCTTGGGAACAAAATGGCAAAATCATTTGAATGGTTTCCATGTCTCTCCTTCGGGGATGCTTGATTGAGAGTGTCTTAAGTGACCCAGATGGTTCAAAACACAGCATTCAGTGTGTCCCATCTAACTATAGTTAGGTGTTCACTGAGATCACTATGGTAATCTTTGAATTACGAAAGAGACTGTTTAAGACCAACTCGTATACAGATGGTATATCCCCAGTTTTAGAGTGTGACTGGTATCGGTTCCTTTCTAAAGACATTTTCTGTTTCCAGTGTGAAAATAGATAAACATTTTAAATAAACTGGTAAGGATAATCAGATTGCATACAAAAGTTAAAGAGTAAGTACCCCGTTAAGTTAAACCATAAATAATACTTAAGATTAATAGTATTTTCTAGCAAGGGTATCTGGGTGGCTCAGTCAGTTAGGTGTCTGATTTTGGCTCACGCCATGATCTCGTGGTTTGTGAGATAGAGCCCAGAAATGGGCTCAGAGCAGAGTTTGCTTGGGATTCTCTCTCTCTCCGCCTCTCTCTGCTCCTCCCTCCTTACCTCTCTCTCTCAAAATAAACTTAAAAAAACAGATAGTATTTTCTGGGGCATCTGGGTGACTCAGTTAAGCATCAGACTTCGGCTCAGGTCATGATCTCATGATTCATGAGTTTAAGCCTCACATCAGGCTCTTTGCTTTCAGTGGGGAACCCACTTCAGATCCTTTGTCTCCCTCTCTCTGCCCCTTCCCTGCTCTCTCTCTCTCAAAAATAAATAAACACTTAAAATATATATAGTATTTTCTGACTAAAAATTAGCTTAATATACTGTAAATATAAAAGTACTGTAGTAAAATATAATTATGCAAAATAAGGTGAGATTATTCTCTAAAAATCAAGAAAAAATAACACATGAAGGATTAAACTAAATGGCTTCTGAACACTACTGGCAATGGCTAGTTTGTTTCCAGTGGACCAGTGCTCTGGAAGGGTTGGAAGGTAAGGCAGGGTCTAAAACAGGCTTTTCTCTCCATCTCAGTGTTCTTACCCTGCTTTGCTCACCCCCTTGAAACAGACAGGAGGGATTTGAGGCCCATCACCTTCACTTGGACACAGGATGGGACAGGAGAAGGATCCTCCTGTTCTTTACAAACAGCTGCTGTAGAGGAGGCCCCCCGGTGCCCTTTCTCCTTCCACCAGGCTGGTGGAGATGACAGAGAGAGAAAGAGAGAAAGGGAGAGAAGGGGGTAGGGGGGAGAAGGGAGGAGGAGGGAGAGGGATGGAGAGACAGATGATAGGCATGGCAGCCTGCCTGGGACAAGGCTGTGGAGTGCATCTGAAGTTCAGCTGGCTGCTCTGTTTTCCCCCCACATTTCTCTGTGCACTCCAGTGACCACACCCAGCAGGTTGGTAGGACTTAGAAAGAACTTACTTCTATTGCTTCTTCTGGCATTTGCAGAAGCTCCATTAACAGCTCTGGTACCTTTGGCATTGAGGCATCTGCCAACCACACTTGGAAAAGACAAGATTGCCAGTGTGTTAAAGGTGAAAAAAGGTGAAAAAAGAACTTGAAATATATTTACAGTACATCCCCTCCCCTCTATCCTACTGAAGGTCCTTTGCTTGTTCCTTGGCTACCAGGCCTTTGTAATACTGAGTGGAGATATCGAAGTAAAGGAGCCCAGGTAGGGGAAAGACCCCTCTCCATAGGAGAAGGCAAGAAAGGGAAATTCAGGTAGGAGGAAGGGGTTGGAAGGAAATAAAAGAACAAGTCAAACATGAGAAGATGTTTAGCTCATCATGAGTGGTGATGTCCTATCTCTCCCCCAATGACTGTATATCAAGGATTCTCACTCAACAGATCCTGTATTATTTTCCTGTATTCTTTATATTTTGAAAAAAATTTTTTGACCTATTATTTTAAATACTTAAAAAAATAACTCACAAACATGTTTAATGTGCACCAGTTATTTTTTTAAAGTGGTTTAAAAATAATTTAATTCTATAATAATCCTATAAGGTAGGCACAGTTACTTTTCCTACTTTATTGTTGAGGAAACAAAGGCACAGAGAAGCTATACAGCTCAAGGTCACATGGGCAGAACATTATGAATCTGAGTCTAAAACTCACAATCTGGCCCCTAGCTTTGTGCTTTTAGCCACTGGATTCTGCTCCATCTCTTCCCTTTTAACTTTGGATTTTTATTAAAAGTATTAAAAAAGAGAGGCGCCTGGGTGGCTCAGTTGGTAAGTGTCCGACTTCAGCTCAGGTCATGATCTCACAGTCTGTGAGTTCGAGTCCCGCGTTGGGCTCTGTGCTGACATCTCAGAGCCTGGAGCCTGCTTCAAATTCTGTGTCTCTGGCTCTCTCTGCCCCTCCCCTCCTCAGACTCTCTTCTCTCTCTCTCAAAAATAAATAAACATTAACAAATGTATATAAGAATATAGTCTCCTTGCCAAAAAAATTGAACTATAAGGAAGCCAAACCATCCCTGAACCACTCCACATCTTCAAATTTTGATTCTTTTCCACCTTAGAGATAATTGTGTTCTTCCAGATCTTTTATCTCCTGTATTTGTATGTATGCATGTGTATGTGTGTGTATGTATATATACACACACGCATAAACCCACATACATATGTCCATACACATATACATATGTATACAAGCAACTGTGGAAAATACATAATATTTTTATGTGTGCTTTATTTTTGTTTTTTAATTTTGTTTTACACAACACTATGTCTTGGAGCTCCTTCTAGGTCTACATATATTACTGCTGTGTTAAAAAAAATTGTTGTGTAATATTCTATGGTATGGCTATACTACCTTTTATTTAAGCACTTCCCCAGTGGGAGGTGGACAGTTAGCCTACCTGCCACATTTGATACCCTTTCAAACAATGCTTCAGTGGCCGTCTTCATAGATATTTCCTGTGTATACATAAGAGTAGTTTTCAAAGATACATTCTGAAAAGCAGACATGCTGGGGCATATACAAAATACAATTGCAATTTTAGTAGAATTGTCATTTTGGGGGGCATCTGGGTGGCTCAGTCAGTTAAGCGTCCGACTTCGGCTCAGGTCATGATCTCGAGGTTCGTTGAGTTCGAGCCCCGCATTGGGCTCTGTGCTGACAGCTCGGAGCTTGGAGCCTGCTTCGGGTTCTGTGTCTCCCTCTTCTCTCTGCCCCTCCCCTGCTTGCACTCTGTTTCTCTTTCAAAAATACATAATAAAAACATTTAACAAAAAGAATTGCCAATTTTGCGTATAGCAGTAGATATAGTCATTCATGAGAAATCTTATTTTCTGAAAAGTCATGCTCCCCAAATAATGGCACTTATGGGAAAAAGTGGGTTGGGGCAGATCACTCAAAGTCTATGTAGCTTTATATTCAGAGCAGTAACAAAAACAATAACTTTCTCTCCTCAGTCACTCCTGTTCCAGGCCTGACCTTCAGCCTATTCTGATATAGGTTTGGTCTGGCTACATAGATTGTTCTATGAACAACCCAGGAAGGTAGATCTTCAAGGCTAGAGGCTACCTAAGGGAGGTATTTAAAATGCACCAAAACACCATCAAAGTGCAGCTAAAAGTGAAGCTCTGAAGCAAGGTGGCTTTCTTTAGGGTGGACACAGGAAGTGTAACCTGTCACAACCCCAGACCTATGCAAAGATGGGGATGTCCCTCTCAGGGGAAGAAGGGAGGATGTGGGCACTAATATCATTTGTTTGTTTGATGGGGCTGAAAAGACTCTGGCTTGTGTGCAACTGTTGATCTGAGCATTTTTGTCTTTCTTCTAAAAAGTTATCAATGCTATTTCCACTCTTTCAGCTTTCTTTGTTTAGGAAAAATTGTGTATGACCCAACATCACTCTCTCATTATACTGACATCATTATTCTATTTATCAATCATGTAAGAGCTAATGTATGTTAGGGGTGCTTGAGTGGCTCAGTCAGTTAAATCCAACTCTTCATTTTGACTCAGGGCATGATCTCATGGTTCATGGGTTTGAGCCCCACGTCAGGCTCCATGCTTACAGTGAGGAACCTGCTTAGGATTCTCTCTCTCCCTCTCCTTCTGCCCTGCTTGCTCTCTCTCTCTCTCAAAATAAACAAACAAAAAACATTAAAAAAGAGCTAATTTATGTTATAAAAACATATGCTGTAGCTGAACAGACTATTGCTCATTTGCTTTCAAAAGTACTTATACCAAAGACACTCTCCCAAGAAGTTAACTACCTTCACTTTTGGAGTTAGATTATGTTGCTTTCGGACACATCACCCACTGTGACTGGCTCAAGTGGACCTGATATAATCAAGTAACTATAGCAACAGGATAATTTATTCTACATTCTACATGTTCTTTCAGAATGATGAAACTTAATTCCTTTGGGGCACAAGATTGATTTAGAGGTTTTCTCTTAAATTTATCACCTTTTTTAAGGTTAATATTTTCTCTGACTCTTGGGGTGCCCAGCTGCTCAGTTGGTAGAGCATGTGACTCTTGATCTTGGGGTTGTGAGTTTGAGCCCCATATTGGGTGTAGAGATTACTTAAAAATACAATCTTAAAAAAAAGTTCTCTTACTCCCTTCCAAACTGAGGATGAGTTTAACAGAAAAGATGAAACAAAGTAAGAATCGGATATTCCTGCCTTTTTTGAGACGTTGACTTTATGTGGCAGTGACAATCTTGATTTATAATAATATACCATACACTGCAAAAAATAGAGAAGACATTCAAATGGCTGAATTCTTTTTTCAAGAAATAACAGAAAGAGCAATGCAAAGAGGAAATAATTATGAACACATTGTTAGGGAGGTAGACTATTAATGTATTATGGAGTATGGCAAAAACCGTTAGTTATTCTTCGGTGCTGTGGGTTGAAGTGTGCCCTCCCCCAAATTCATATGGGGGAATCCTGATCTCAGAATGTGAGCTTATTTGGAGATAGGGTCATTACAGAGATAATCAAGTTTAAATGAGGTCATTAGAGTGGGCCCTAATCTGATGACTGGTCCCCTTAGGAAAAGTGGAGATTTGTGCATGGAGACAAATACAGAGGAAGATGATATGAAGAGACCTAGGGAGGAGATAGTCATCCACAAGCCAAGGAGAGATGCCTGGAACAGAGCCTCCCCTCAGAGCCCTAGGAGGGAGCCAACCTGGTTGACATCTTGATTTTGGGCTTTTAGTCTCCAGAGCCATGAGACAGTAGGTTTTTTTTTTTCCTAATTTTCTTTTTAATGTTTATTTATTTACTTTGAGAGAGAGAGAGGCGTAGAGAGAGAGAGAGAGAGAGAGAGCTGGGGAGGGGCAGAGAGAGAGAGGGAGAGAGAGAATTCCAAGTAGGGTCCACACTATTTTCACTTTTTCGCCGACGCCGTTCATCCTTTGGGAACCCCTGGTTGCTGGAGCTGGTCTCCGGCACTGATGTAGGGCTCAAACTCATGTACTGTGAGATCATGACGTGAGCTGAAATCCAGAGCTGGACACAGCAGATTGAGCCACCCAGGTGCCCAAGTTTTTGTTTTCTAAGTCATGCAGTTTGTGGTACTTTGTTTTGGCAGCCCTAGAAAGCTAATGCACTCAATAACCACTTCCAGTGGTGACCTCCAATGAACCATGCCTCCCAATATCCATGCCCTTATCATTCTACTCCCCTGGAATCTGTGGTGGACCCATGACTTGTTGTAACCCACAGAATGTTACTAGAGGTGATACTGCACCAGTTCTGGGCCGATGCCTTAGGAAGGTCTGGAACTTAAAATTTTGCACTTTGAGGGGCCCTGAGTGGCCATTTAAGAAGTTTGGCTGCTCTGCTGGAGAGAGCACATGGTAAGGCCTTGTAGAAAGGGAGAGATCTTGAATCTACACTAGGAGAGAAAGGTCCAGCTGTCCCTGCTTGTCAGCTGAAGTCAGCCTTCCAGCTATCCCTGCCAGGGCGCCACAGATATGAGTAAGCCATGCTGGACATTATAGTTGTGGCCATTGTCTGACTGCAATTACATGGGCAAAGAGCAGAAGAATCACCCGTTCAATTTAGGGTTGTGAGCGATAATAAAAAGTTGTTGTGTTTTAAGCCACTGAGTGTTGGAGTAGTTTCTTACATAGCAATAGATAATTGAAATATTCCCTTATTTTACAGCAATAGAACCCCCAAGAGATCAAGTACTGGCCAACAGGATATTCGGAGAAATAGTGTGTCCTATTTCTAGGACATGTCTTTAAATCCTTTTCCTCCAACCTGCTCTCTGGAATGTGGACATGCTGTTCATCTGAGACAATAAGTGGTAATGTCCTAGAGATAGCTAAGCATTGAGATAGCTGGTGTCCCTGCCACACCAGCTCTACACTGTTACACAAGAGAAAGATAAACTTGGGTTTCAATCACAGCAACTAAACCCATATCCTAATTAATACATAAGGAATAATTTATTGATGAAAATATTTTACAACATTTTTCTCAGGAGGCTGTTTCTCCATACTGCAGTGAATTAGAACACTGCCTTCATTGAAAGGATATAAAATACAGGATGATAATGGGAGATTATACATGCATATAATCACTTCTTCAGAAGTGATCCTTGGAATATTAATTCTAGGTACTTAGTTCTTTGTTCGTTGAAAGGTGAAATGAAATGAGGTCATTTATGTCTAGGGGTTTTAAAATAGAGTGGGGTGGTCATTAGGAGATGGGCCTTATGCAAACTCTCACTGGTAGATCCGTGAACTTTTGAACTGGCCCAAACCACAAATATTCCAAGGACTCAACCCGAACACCTGTAACTTGCTGCAGTAAGAGATTTTGCTTAGTGATAGCCTTGGCAACCAATTATATTTAGTCAAGATTAGCTTTCTGCCACCAATACCAACCAAAAATTCTTTGTAAACAATGTATACAAGCATTTCCTTTTTCTTTAAAAAAACCTCTGACTTTTGCTCCCTAATGGAACACTATTTGGGTTGCTACCCAAATCTACGTACCCTGAATTGCAATTCTTTGATCTCATATAAATGCTCTTGCTTAATTTTTGCCCTCTGACAATTCTAGATTGACAGTTCCTAGTACATCTCAGAAAGAGTTTGGGAAGATTGCAGACCATGTCTATCTTCTATCTAGAGATTCGCAATGCACATGAACCTTTGAAAATTCTGTAGTGCCTAGATGTGTTCCACTCAACTAGAATCCCTTGGAAGTCACTTTGGAAAATAGTGATTCAGAAGGGACTGTACTGGTTTGTGTTGACATTGTGTATATTTTAGTGAGGATGAAAACTGCAATCTGAGTGAAAAAAAAAAAATCCATGCAGGACTAAGTTTTGTTACTCAGAAAGTTTACTGGATAATATCCCGCTTTTCTTTC
Organism: Panthera uncia; assembly: GCF_023721935.1. Taxonomy (NCBI): domain Eukaryota; kingdom Metazoa; phylum Chordata; class Mammalia; order Carnivora; family Felidae; genus Panthera; species Panthera uncia. The sequence goes on from NC_064811.1 coordinate 117,088,290, forward strand.
AAATAGCTCTTTGATTACTGTTGAGTTCTTTTTTTTTTTTTTTATGTTTATTTATTTTGAAAGAGAGAGGGACGGAGGGGGGAGGGAGTGAGAGAGAGAGAGAAGGCTCAAGTGGGGGAGGGGCAGAGAGAGAGGGAGACACAGAGTCCAAAGCAGGCTCCACGCCTGCTGTCAGCACAGATCCAATGCGGCGCTCAAACTGTGAGAACATGACCTGAACCGAAGTCAGACGCTTAACCGACTGAGCCACCCAGGTGCTCCCCCAGCTGTTGGGTTTTTAAAGAAAGTCTTCCTTCCCAGCCTCCGGGCTCTTAGGCATATCCCATGCCTCTTCTTCCAACACAGTAGACCCAGGGAGATCTTTTCCATTTTCCCAGCTGTCTGTTCCTCCTTCCGTGCTTTCTTTACCCAGACTTTGTTTTGAATGGGGGCTCTCGCTCACTTCTTTCTGACCTAATTGTGGCCTCAGGTCAGCTCCAGTTCTGGCCTCCAGTGCCTTAGCCTGGGCCATGCCACAATCCTTGAACTTATGGAGACAGTTTGATATTCAGCAAGTTTTCCTGGCTGTGAGAAGGGGGGGGAAATGGAAGGAACTAAAGCTGTCTAGGAGAACCATTGCCAAAACTCCAGGGGGTCCACCAGTCTTTGGATTACTGTTTGAGGGCACTAGAGCCGCCCTATCTATCTGAACTATGCTCTGTTCCCCTGTAGAGTGAAAGACTGAAAGATCTACTGGAAAGTCTCAGATCTGGAAAGGCTGCAAAAAGGAGTCAAGATTTCATCACTTAGTCCGACTTGAAAGCACACGCCCAACAGAACTGGCCAGCTGCCGGAGGGCCTTTCTGCAAGTTCCTCTTTTCCCACATCTCATTTTCCCCTTTTTGATTAATCTCTTCCTTCTGCTTAGTATCCATTTATGTCCTCACAAAACCATTGACTAAAACTATAGGCCTAAGGAGATAGAAATCAAGGCATTTGAAAACTTTCTGTGGCTGGATCACAGTAAAAACCTTGACCAAAGTCGAGTCAGGCTCCTCTGAGCTCACTTCTGGACTAAGCCTCAAACTCGGTCTATAAAAACTGCAGACTTCCTCCTTCCCCACACCTGCCTGGCCTTCTAGGCATGCAAACACACACACACACACACACACACACGCACACACACACACATGAAGAGACTTGAACACACAGTGGCATAGTATCTAACAGCTCAAGGCTACATCCCTAGGATGACTGTAGTCCCCCTGAAGATGCCTGCCTGCTTGAGAAAGTTCAGTGCTGCCAAAAGAATTCACCATTTGCTCCAGGCCAAACTGGTAATAGGCAGACAGCCCACTGAAGTTCCTCACACAACAGTTACTTTCGACAACTTTAATTATAAATCCTCTCTCTACCCCTTTGAGACATAAATCTTCTGCCACTGGGAACTGGTTTTTTTCAAGGACTTGAGAGCTGTCTGTTTGAAATGGAAACATTCAAGGAGGTAATGTCACTCTCTGCTGCAGTCTGGCACACACCTTGCTCAGACTTATGCCTTTTGTCATAAACGTAGGAGAAGTCGGTTTCTTCTCTGGATAAGCACCATTGAACGAACGCGGATGGCCTGGTCACATGGACCAACTCCCTTTACAACCCTCAGTGTCTTTTCCTTAACGCCTCCCGCCTTCAAAAGATCTCCTGTCTTTCGTTTCAGCCAAGTTGAGTTCAGTTCATGCTGGACTTCGTTTTCTATTACAATTGTTATTATTGAATGAAGTCTGCCCTTACCCTTTTGACTGGAGCCTAGCTTTGTTTAGCCTTGACAGTCAGAGAGTTGTTCGCCTTCAGCTTCTCCCAACCTCCACATGCTCTTGACTTGTTCTCAACCCTCCTTCGTTTTCACTTCTCTTTCACTGACTGCTGGAAGTGCAATGGTCAGACTCTCCTGACAAAGAACAACCGTGGTTCACAATGAAGCATGGTGGAGGATGTGTGGTAACCCCATGGCTAGCTTATAGTCATTAGCATATTATCTGATTGATGTCTTCCTGAATGATTGACTCAAATGTTAGGTAAGACTTAATAAAAATTCATTTTCTCTGGGCTCTTTTCTTTCTCCCTTCCTCAACCATTTCTGTTCTTCCTGCGTATCCTTTTTGCATCAGGGCATACCCAGAATATTATAGTGGGGTTTTTAGATTATATTTGATGAAAGAAAATGCATTTTCCCAGCATAGCTTTTACTGAACCATAGCAAACTTGAGTTCTAACTTTCCCCTTCCCATGGCAGCTCAGGAGAACCAAAGGAAGGGTTCGAAGAAGGGTAGGAGGAACTTCCAGGGACACTGACACTGGGTGGACTCTAATATTATCAGTTGAGGCCAGAGGTGACTGGGTTTCTTGCTGAGTGCTTAGTGAGAACCAGTGTGGGTGAGGGATGACTTAACTCGATGTCTTGCCAGCCCTGGTGTGGCCCCTTATGGAAGGGACAGCCAGGGTTACCGCTAAGAAGCTGGAGGGTTTAGATGAATATGCAGCCAGCCATTCGTCATTCACGTTAATGACTGTGGATCTTCCAGACTTCCCTGTCCACGCTGACATGCCATATGTGGCTGTGGTTGTCAAGGATGAGCTACTAGAGAGGCATCTTTGCCAGCCGGACCAGTGGAACGGAGACCGAGGAGTGAAACACCAACGACAAAATCTAAACTTCCAGGTGGGACAAAATTCTTCATCCCCAAACCGATGTACCTATGTACCTCCAGGAAATACTGTAGGACATTAAAAAAAAAGGTATAAACACCCTGTAAATGTAATCTAGGCTGCCGGCACTGTGTTAAGCACTTTATAAACATTATCTCATTTAATCCTTTCAAGGTCCTCTCTGGGCTGGTTCCATTACTACCTCTATTTATAAAGAAAATGGAACTAGAGAAGTTAAGTGATTTGTTAAAGGTCAAACTTGTAACAAGTGGCTGAGCAAGGACTTGAACTCATGATATGATCTCTTCCTACCTCTCTGATTTTGTATCCTTGCCAGGTGGTCTCTTGATCACCCCACTGGTCTTCTGGCTCTTGCTAAAAAAAGCCAAGCACACTGTGCTTTGACACCTGAGCACACGCTGGTTACTCCACCTGGACTCTCCTTCCCTCAGGTGACACATGGGTTTCTCCCTCCTTCCATCCAGGTCTCAGTTCAAACAGCACCACTTTGGGTTTTCTTTAACTCTCTTATCTACAAGTGGGATCTCCCACCCTTATCAATCTTTACTTCTAAATTCTGCCCTATTTTTCCTTTTAGCAATTATTTTTTTCAGCCTGGACTACTGCCCTGAACTCTAGGTTGTGATGACCAATTGCTAACTTGACATATCTCCACTTGGCTATCTATCAGTCTCCTCAAAGTCACTGGAGCCATATCCCAAAGTGAACTCTGATCCCCCTCCCACCTTCCCCCCAATCTGCTATCTTCCTCATTTCAATGAATGGCAACTCTATTCTAATCCCTGAGGGCAAAACCTTGGAGTCACTTTTCAGGTCTTTCTTTTCCTCACACCTTCTGCCCAATCTGTCAGCAAATCCTGTTCTCTACCAGTTATCAAAGTAAGTCCCGGCTCCAACCACTTCTTATCACCTCCAGGCTGCCTCCCCGCCTAATCACCATTGCTTTCCACCCAGATTAGTGCAATGGTCTCCTAATTGAGCTCCCTCCTTCTGCTCTAGGTCTGTTCAGTTTGTTCTCCACACAGCAGCCAAAGCGATCCTCTTAAAATATTAGACTGCATCACGCCTCTGCTCAAAACCACCAATAGGTTCCTATCTCACTCAGAGTAAGCGCCGGAGCCCTCACAATGGGCTAGCAGACCCTGTCCTATGCGCCCCATTACCTTCCTGACTCGTCTCCCAGGGAGCTGGAATAGAAAACTGCACTATTTACTGGAAGAGGGAATTATAGATCTGCTTGTTCATCTGTTTGTCATCTGTCTTTCTCGACCTGAATGTGAGCACCATGAATGCAGAGACTGGCACACAGTAGGTACAATCAATCTTGCTAGGATGAATGAACATTTAGGCGGACTCAGACTATCTGACTTCAAAGAACAGGTGCTTAACTCACTATACACCGCACCGTAAAACAGAGTTCAGGGCCCCGAGCTTTGGGGTACTCTCCAAATCCCCTGACATTTCCCAGTCACTGTTTTTCACGACCCTGCAGTAATTTGACACTACATTTGCCTGCTTTTCTCTCTTAAGGGATTTTTTTTCACAATTTTGTGGTTTTCTTCTATGCTAATGGTTATCAAAACTAGTATTTCAAGTTCCACACATGAATTTTCAAACAGCTGCTGTGCTGAGGCCTGGTCCTTGAGAACAAAGTCAAAACACTCACGCCAGCTGTCAGCATAGACGGCTGCAGCCAATGAAGGTTGGTTCCCTGTCGCTTCTCAGGACAAAGAAAAGGCACGCATCAGTTCAGTTTTCAGCTGGAGTGCAGACGGAGGAGGCGGGACCCAAGAGTGGGGTGGCTCTGTGGCCCAGCTGAAGGGCTCCGTTTTGCTTTACAGCTGTTCTGTAGGCTTTCCCTCATTTGCATCAACCTTTAGAACACAGAAGTAAAAATCTGTCTCCTGCCACCCCACACCCAGTCAAGTGCTTCCACTTCCTTCCTATGCACTGTAAGAACAGGTGCTCTTCTGCTCTGGGAAGGATTCTCAGCTGAGGGAGCCACACATGCATGTTTTGCGCCTTCCTTTTTGAATGTTTCAGTGGCAGGAGACTTTCAGCTGCTCTCCTTCCTAGCTCTGTGATGCACATCACATCCCTTTTTCCGCATTTGGTAAAAATGGATTTCTCATCTGCAGAATGGGTACATTCTTTGCTGCGTCTAGTGTTGTGTGTTTCAAATGAGATGATGGGATGCAGTAGTAGTTTGAAGATATTAGATGTATATGATTTTCATTTATAATAGAATATAAGTATTTTACAAGAAAATAGAAAAGTGGTTGACGTAAACGGGGGGTGGGGAAACAGGGAGAAGTCATAAAGGGGGACAAACTTTCAGCTATCAGATGAATAAGATCTGAGGATCTAATGTCAAGCATGGTAACTATAGTTGGTAACACTGTGATCATAAAGTTGAAATTTGCTGAGAGTAGAAAACTTAAAAGTTTTCACCAAGGAAAGAAAATGGTAAGTATGTCCGTAAATGGACGTGGTAATTAACTGCAGGAGACGAATCCTATCACAATGTATACATATATCAAATCCCCGCTTTGTTTTTTTAATTTATTTTTAATTGTTTTGAAGATTATTTATTTATTTATTTATTTTATTTTGAGAGATAGAGCAAGCAGGGAAGGGGCAGAGAGAGAGGGAAAGAGAGAGAGAATCACAAGCAGGTTCCGCACTGTCAGCATAGAACCCGATGCGGGGCTCAAACTCAAGAACTGCCAGATCAGATCACGATCCTGAGTCAAAACCAAGAGTCGGTCACTTAACTGACTGAACCACCCAGGCACCCCTCAAATCTCCACTTCACATCATAGATACCTTGCAGTTTTATATATAAATTATACCTTAACAAGGCTGGAATTTTAAAAATAAGAAAATGCAATACTTGCAATCTGTCAAACCCTTCTAGAGTAGGTAACTGGTCTTATCTCAGAAACACACATGTATGTGCCTCCTGGATAACCAGTTGCATTGATTTCCTCCGCCTAACCCCTCCAAAGAGTATTTAGTAAAATTTGAGAATTTTTTCTCCAAAAGATTTCTAGCACCTTTACAGAGAAAAAGAGTAGATGGTTTTCCAACTTGAGGCCTGTTCTGAACTTTCTTTTTATAACTCAATAGTGCTTCCATCAATTTTTCAGGTTTTGTGGTTGTTTCTGGTAAGATGTAATAAAATATAACACAACCTTTCAAAAAGATTTAACTTAAAGAAAATAACGTGTATTTGTTTCCTAAGCCTGCTTTTATAACAAATTACCATCAACACGGTGGTTTAAAACATCACGCATGTATTCTCTTACAGTTCCGGTGGCCAGGAGTTCAAAATCAGTTTCTCTCGGCTAAAGTGAAGGTGTCAGAGGGCTGTGCTTTCTCTGGAGTTTCTAGGGAAGGAACTGTTTCCCGGGCTTTTCCAGTATCTGGTGGCTTCTGGCATCTCTTGCTTCCTGGACCCTTCGTCTCTCTGCAAAGCTTTCAGTTTAGTATCTTCAAATCTCCTTCTGTTTCTGTCACCCTCACACTAACTCCTTTCTCTCTGTTACAAACCTCCCCTGATTCTTCTTAGAAGGACACTTGTGATCACATTTAGGGCCACCTGGATGATTCACAATACTCTCCCCATCACAAGATCCTTAATTTAACCCCATTGACAAAGCCCCTTTTTCCTCATAAGATAATATTCAAAGACTCCAGGGATTATGACCTGGTTATCTTTGGGGTCTTTATTCAGCCCACCTTTGGAAGGGCACTATTAGTTTAAAAAAAAAAAAAAGTTCACGGGGCACCTGAGTGGCTCAGTTTGGTGAAGCGTCCGACTTCGGTTCAGGTCTTGATCTCACTGTTCATGAGTTTGAGCCCCACACTGGGCTCTGTGCTGACAGCTCAGGGCCTAGAGCCTGCTTCAGATTCTGTGTCTCTCTCTCTCTGCCTCTCTCCTGCTCATGCTCTGTGTCTTTCTCTCTCCCTCTCAAAAATAAATAAGCATTAAAAAAATTTTTTTAAGTTCAAAAAATATTTTCCTAAATAACAATAGCAATAATAATAATAATAATAATAATAATACAGTGCATTCTATGTGCTGGACACTGTTTTAAGCATATTGGGGAGGGGTACGTGTGTATGTGTAATCATTTACTTCTCACTTTGAAGATTTTTGACTCAGATCTATTCAGGAAATGCAAGAGACCCTTTGGGCCACCTACATTGTCCACTTCATTTTTGTCTTGGTAAAATAATTTAGTTATTTCAGTAATAGGAATGAAAATTTATAGGGAAAAGGGAGGTGGAAGGATTGTCTACCCATTCGTGTTTCCAATAGGAGTACAATCACTTAAAATTGAAATGTGCTGTATATCTATCTTAAGGTATAATTTTTAGAAAGTTATAAGTCCCCAAAATGTTGTCAATGCAACTGCTTAACAATACATGAGTTAATTAGACAAGCGATGATAAACTGTGTGGATAGCAAGGAAGCTGAACTTTTTGACTAAAAGAACAAAAAGAGCCACAGTAGAAAATATAACCATGTCAGAATAACACTGATGACAAGATGTGCCTCCTGAGAACAGCAGGAATCCCATCCCATCCTGTGGGGGTGCATGGGCATTAGGAACTTTGATATAGTAACAAGCATTGCCTAGCAACCAGTCTACTGAATCACAGTGTTTAGTAAACTGCAGAATATGATAATTTTTACTACAAATGCTGACTTTTATTAATTCTCAGAGACTTACTCTAACTAGCAAGTCTTGATAATAATGATGATGAAACTTACATTTTTGAGCCCTGACTATGTGGAAAAAAGTACTGAGCTAAATACTTTAGTTCGTTATTTCTTAATCTTGTGTGGGTAGGAATTATGAATCTGAGACACAGTAAGTCAGGTAACTTAACTCCAAATTACATGGCTAAAAAGTAGTTGAGCTGGGTGAAGATCCCAGGCAGCCCTTAAGAATAAAAATCAAAAGCTACAGAATAGTTTGGGCCAATCTTCGAGAATCATTGTTTTAGACAGTTAGACCATTGCTTCTTCCAGGGTTCATAGGCATAACTATAAGCACTTTTATGACCTCTACTGAAGTCACCTTAGAACTGCATTATAATTACCGGGGTGCCTGAGTGGCCCATTTAGTTAAGCGTCCGACTCTTGATTTCGGCTCAGATCACGGCCTCACAGTTCGTTAGATTGAGCCCTGCATCCTGCTCTGGTCAACGGCTTGGAGCCTGCTTGGGATTCTCTCTCTCCTTCTCTTGTTGCCCCTCTCCTGCTTTCTCTCTCTCAAAATAAATAAATAAACATAAAAAAAATATTGCATTATAATTACCATTTACCTATAGATTTCCTCCATGAAATCGTCAGCTCCTGGAGTTCAGAGAACTCATCGTGTTCTTTTGTTTTCTATGGCCCTAGAGAAATGTCTAGCACATCTGAAAGGCTTAAAGTATGTTAATACTCTTCCTTTAACTGATTCACATGGTAGAGACAACCACCATATTTTACATCTCTGCTGATCTCCACATTTTATTTTAGTAAATATGTATCCACCACTAGCCATGTCAACCTCAGTCATGGAGTAGGGTGGCAATAAATTTATGGGTGATGCTCCCCTCCAGGAGTTTGCATCCACTGGGGGAGACAGGTGTTGAAGGAGCCATTAATATGATACAAGACGAGATGCCATCCGAGCAGGCTGTAAAAATGCTACTTCTGAAGGAAGGTCAGGGAGGGACTTGTGGGCAAGCGTTCAAGGTTGAGAGCTGAAAGCTGAGGGGTGGTAAATCAGGTGGAAATGTGGGGTGGTGGGGGGGAGGTTAGAGAGAGTGTCTGAGGTAGAGAGATGGTGTGTTGGAAGATGCAGAGATAGGAAGCATGAAGCACTTGAAGGCCTAAAATAACTTCATCAAGTTCTTGAGCCAATAGGACAAGAGGAAAATGCCACTGGGGGATTAAGCATGGGTCAGCTCTGAGAAGGCCCTGTTAGGAGTAGACTTTATCCCAAGGCACTAGGAAAAGACTGGAAGGTTTTTGTTTTTTTAAAGTTTTTATTTATTTATTTATTTTGAGAGAGACAGAAAGCACGAGTGGGGGAGGGGCAGAGAGCAAGGGAGAGAGAGAATCCCAAGCAGGCTCCACACTATCAGTGTGGAGCCTGACGTGGGGCTTGAACTCACAAACTGTGAGATCATGACCCAAGCTGAAATCAAGAGTCAGATGCTTAACTGACTGAGCCACCCAGGCACTCCCAACACTGGAGGGTTTTAAACAAGGTTAGTTGCTAGTTTAAAGGTTTAAACAAGGTTAGTTGTTAGTTGTTAGTTTAAACGAGGTTGCTAGAATTTATATCCAGAATGGTTTAATTAATTATGGTGCAGAGAATGGCTTGTAGGAAGTAAAACAGAAGGCAGGGAGACCAGTAAGAGGTAATTTCAGGGGTCCAGGTGACAGAGGATGGTGATGGCAGGGACAGAAAGAAGCTTCAGTAACAAATGTCTGGCCAACTGAAAACAGATCACTTAAGTTCCTAATTAAAGTATTACAAAAACACTTTCTCCAACTACATCACTAATCTCATCCTTTGTGATCTTTGGGAGGGAAGAGTATGTGGTTTAGTACTGCTGTGATACTAAACTCCATCCGAAAGGTCAAGAGAGTAGTGTCAGCTCCACAGTGAAGATGAATTGGGCCACGGTCTTTAAATGGTCCACCGTGGTGGGGGAGCTGGGGATGACTGAGGGGGCAGAGGCTGGACGCTGTCGTTTTCAACCAGAGCTTGCATCCCAGTCACCTGTAGAGCCCAGGGCCCCATTCCACGTCTACTGACTCACATTCTCCAGAGATGCTTTCAATACCCTTCAATTAAGAACTTTGTGTCTAGGGCCAGAAGAACTGAGGGCCTGAATAGGGCTTTTCAGAGAATAGTGATGTGGGAATTACTGAGGAGGTATAATTTCCAGGACTTGGCAACCAATTGGATGTGACACAAAGAGAAGAGAAAGGTTTCACAGACAAAGGTATCTGTGATTGTCCTTTAGGCCCCTTATGACCTGGGATTTTGTGATAAGGGGATAAAGTCACCCATGTGGATGTGGGTTGGATTTCAGCCCCCCCATGGGCCCCTCTGCCAGGTGCTCTGGTCCGTGCATCAGTCATATGCTGTGGTCCTGGTTTCCCACCTGGAAACTGGAGACCTAGGCCTTGTAGGGGTGGGCTGGTTAGCAAAGAGACGGGTGGGTTCAGTTTGGATCCTCTTGTGTTTGATATATGGTAGAATATCCGTCCATCCATCCATCCATCCATAGCAGCTCCCAGGGGACATGGGGGCTACTGCTTGTTCAAGACAAAGGGTGGAGCTGAGAGCTATTAGCATAGTGGCAAAGGCCAAAGGCAGGACATTGACTGGTGTAGTCAAAGGGATGATTACAGATAAAAAGCAGTTCCCTATTACTCAAGTATAACTCCTGGCAGTTAAATTAAATTCATCAGGAATAAACAATCACTTACTGAGTAACCAACAATAGAACAGAATTCTCTCCCTAAAACTAAAAGGTTGTTTTCCTGAATCTTAATCTACAAAAAAGCAAAAAAAATTTCTATGTTTGGGTAACTTAAGGTCTTAGAGAGAAAGTAGGACAGAGAAGCCAGCCTTGTAGGAGCTTAGAAATATCACATTTTGTAAACTCAAACAATGGAGTGTCTACTAACTAAACAGACCATCAGTGGTGACATTAAACAGGGCCTAAGTTAAAGGGCACTGGGCAACTAATTGCCATGTACCGACTCTTGCTTGCTAGATGCTTTTCAGGATTTCTCCCCCATTTCACTGAGATGGTCATAAGTTCACTTTGCATCATTGCAAGTAATGTTTATTTGCATTTTAAGATATGTTTCCTTTTTTCCTGTGTCTAGTTTCCTGCTCAAAGTGTCCAGCCCTTTCTGATTTGGAATTGTTTTCTCCTGCTTCTTAGAATAACTCCGATGTTTGTGAAAGAACATTTGCATAGCTGAGTAGATTCTTTCTCAAACTCAAAACAGAGCAGAGCATTGCAACCCATTGCCAGTTCCTCTTAGATGTTTCAGTTGTCCTGGCAGAGAACAGCTAATAATATAAATCAACGCTCGCCGGACATTTCTATGTAAAACCCGGCTTAGGGTTTTACACGTGTTGTGCTATTTACCCTTACAATAACATCGTGAAGGGTATTATTATTGCCATTTTAGAAATGAGGAAACTAACCCACAGCCTAAAAAAAATGTGATCCAGGTCATCTCACTCATCAATGGTAGACATAGATTTGAATTCAGGTTCAGCTGGACTCTAAAGCCCTAAAATTTTTTTTTATTATTATGGAAAAATACACATAACATAAACTTACCATGTCAGGCATTTTTCAGTATGCAGTTTAATGGCATTATGTGCGTTCACACTGTTGTGCAACTATCACTCCGATCCACCTCCAGAATCTTTGGTCTTCCTAAACTAAAAGTCTATACCCACTAGACAACAATTCTCCCCTGCTCCTACCTCCTGGAGACCACTGTTCCACTTTCTGTCTCTATGAATTTGATTATTCTGGTTACTTCATCTAAGTAGGGTCGTACAGCTTTTGTCTTTTTATGCCTATCTTATTTCACTCAGCATAATCTTTTCCAGCTTTCCCTAGGTTGCGGCATGAGTCAGGATTTTCTTCCTTTTAATGGCTGAATAATAATCTACGGTATGTATATACCAAATTTGCTGATGGACATTTGAGTTATTTATACCTTTTGGCTATTGTAAATAATGTTGCTGTGAACCATGTCTCTGCTTTCAATTTAAGGTCCTAAATCTTTTTTAGTTTTGACCTTTTTTAAAGTGTATTTATTTATTTAGAGAGCACACCAGTTGGGGAGGGGCTGAGAAAGAGGGAGAGAGAGAATCTCAAGCAGGCTCCGAGCTGTCAGCCCCTATGTGGGGCTCGAACCCACAACTGTGAGATCATGACCTGAGCTGAAACCAAGAGTCAGACGCTTAACCTACTGAGCCACCCAGGCACCCCAGGTCCTAAATCTGAAGCACTGCTCCACAAAGCAGCAAGATCACGGCTTGGAGACCAGAGTTAATGAGCATGCAGTTTCCTTTACATAATCCAGAGCAACACATCCCTAATATCACAAGAAAGGAGAGGAAAGAGTACAGGACTTTGTTAGCTTCCCAACGACTTCCCAGTAGAGACACGGAAGCCTCTATTGTCAGTCTTATCATACCAGGAATTAGCGTCAGAAGTTACGAAATACAAGTCGCAGTTCTTCTTCTCTTTCATGGTAAAAACCGAAACAAACAACTCCCACATTTTTACCAGTATGGAAAATGCCTTTTTTTGTTTTTTAAGAAGAAAACTGCTCTTTGGTATAATTTACATGATGGCACCATCCAACCATACCCCATCCTGCCTGCCTGGTTCTCTCCTTGTGTACACATGGGTGTTCTTGCTCATGCTGATATTTGCACAGATCTGTATCACTGGGAAGACACATTTCTCACTCTCCTTCAGTCATATTCTGTCTTGACAGAGCACGAATGGTCTACTTCTTGGTAATTCCCTAGAAAAATGTAAAAACAAAACTCTCTATCCTGATTCTCCTTGGTAATCTCTCAGTGCCAAAGCTCTTCAACATCGCCTGTTGTTCTCTCTCCCTCTCTCCCAAGGCCCCCACCCCCTTCCTTCCTTCAGTGTCTCCTGATACCACTGGCTTGGGGTCCCTGGAAGATGCTGGACAGGAGTCACCAGTGTGTCAGGGATTCAAGAGACCTCAGGGTTTCAGGGGAAGGAACTGCCTGCACTTTGCTACTGCTAACGTCTCTCAAAGGTCCCAGGAAGGTCCCACTTTCCCCGCCTCACTGCCCCCCTTCCAGCACCCAGCTCCACACTTTTCTCACGATCAGTCCTAGGAATGACTCAAAACCACAGGAATGTGCACCTGAATCCTTATGATTGGAGGAAAGGTATACAGACCTAAACGTGAGCATTAGCGTTTCTAGCTCCTCTCTGCCAGCAAGGAGGTAGCTGTCCCTTATGCAGAATGACAGGATCAAGAAAAGTAGAGTCCAAAATCTCAAACTGAACTGAGGGAGAACCAGGGAGGAAAGCTGGTAGACTAGCAAAAAAGCACATGAGGGAGATTTTATATCAGGAGTCAGAGTGCAAAGCCAGGAGATGGGGGAATCGCATAGGGAAGGTCACATGATACAGGAGCCTGAGCTGTGGTCCTGCCCTGTGATACCCAAGCTGTGGGCTAAGGGTCGGGGACAGAGCTCATAATAATCCTCCTCCAGTTCCGAAGGTCAGGCAGAAAAACATACCTGAAGGTCTCCCCTGTGGTAGCTTTTAAGCCTAAAATGCCTATGAAGAGAAAAACCATCTTAGAAGAGTGGGTATTTTGCATTCAGTCACTTTTTGTTCTTAAGGAGAATTTCTACTGTGGTCCAACTTCATGTATTTATGCATCAGGAAATCCACGTTTTTGGTATTACATCCATGCTCCTTCTGAATTTTTTAGGCCGCGAGGTGGAATACCTTGTTACGGGCTTCACAGAATAGGACATTGGAATTCATGGGAATAGATATTAAATTTGAAATTGAATACAGTTTAAAGCAGGCACACCTGAGGCTTTGGCTGCCTGGCAGTCAGGCATTTGGAAGCTCTTGCCATCACCCCGCCTCCTCCCTCCCCAACCAAGCAAAGATCTTCTCTGGCTCTTCTCCACATAGTCCTGACACCATTATTCAAGACACAGCATGATGCCAACTCTTCTAAGAAGGCAGCCTCTGCTTCCCCACACCTTCCTCCACACTCCTGCATGACCATTGGTCTTTCCCACAGGAGCACACTCTCATGACTTGTCTTAGACCCATGACATACCACACCTTGAGAGGGATCCTTTTGCTTCTTCTATTCTTCAGGCATTTCAGGAGTGTTGTCCCTTGAGAAGACTTGAGCGAAGCAGGCCCTTTGTATTGTGTGGTCCGTAGGTAGGTCCAGCCAAGGCCTGGGCCCCAGACTGGCTCTCAGAAATGACCTGCTGATTCAAGCATCAGGAAATCAGGATGAAGGGCCTTTCCTCTTTCATCATACCTCAGTGCCACGGTTTTGCAGAACCATTCAGAGGGATGACACCGTGCTGGCTCAGCAGACCTTGTTTCCCACACGTTCAGTTAGCTCCTTCGGTGGCGATTTCCTAAACTTCATAACCAGAGGGGGACATTGGGCACAAGGAGAGGTTGGCATATTAGGGTTTTACACAGAATCAGAGCTAACAGAGAGAGAAAGAGAAAGAGAGGGAGAGAGAAAGAGGTGTGTGTGTGTGTGTGTGTGTGTGCGTGCGCGTGTGTGTTTACGCATGGAGAGAGAGAGGTTGATGTTAAGGAACAGGTTCACGTGATTATGGGGACTTGGTAATGCCAAAATCTCTAGAGTAGGCCGGCAGGTTGGAGAGTCAGGGAAATATAGCAGTTTTCAGTCTGCTAGCAGAATTCCTTCTTACTTGGCGGAAGTCAGTCTTTGTTCTATTAAGGCCTTCAATGGATCTGTTGAGGCCTGCCCACAAAACAGAGGGTAATCTACTTTACTCAAAGTCCACAAATTTCAATTTAAAATTTTAATCTCAGCCAAAGACAGCCTCACAGAAACATCCAGAATCGTGTTTTATCACATATCTGGGCACCAGGGCCCAGCTAAGTTGACACATAAAATTACCGTCATTGTGCGGATGAGGCAAAGACATTTCCTTTCAAGTAGGGGAGTTTCACCCCCTGCTGGACTGACTTACAAATAGAGGCTTTAGTGGACAGGACTCACTTTTAAGCCTTATGTCCTAGTGAGACTAGAAACCAAACAATTGTCTAAACGGGAAAAGGTCAAAAGGGAGAGGCGCCATGCGGATCCTGGCTGTCGGTTTTCACAGGGAAGCGAACAGATGGGAAACCTCCTGGTGAGCACATAAGGCACCTCTCTCTGAGAGGCCAGAGACAGCTGTTGTGTTGAGGGCGTCTCAGAGACCCCAGTGCGCCCCTGCCCCAGCTGGTGGTATCCCCTGTGGACGCTGCTGCCCCCACGCCGCTCCTCACAGGCCCCCTTCCCTCTGGGCACCCGGCCAGAGCAGCAGACTTGGGCAGAGTGTCTTGCACCCTGAGAGCCCCAGCTGTCTTCCTGTGCTTTCCTCCTCCACCCTGAGCAGATCCTCTTTTCTCTTTCTCACTCAGACGACACTTGTGCCCTCCTTCAAGGTGCTGCTCAGTCGTCATCTCCACCCAGAGGTTTGCGCTGAAACGTCTGGCCCACATTTCTTTCTCCTCTGTGAAACCATCCCTGTGCCTATTCACAGCAACATGCGCCTCACTTCGCCGGGGTTGTCTACCACCTGTGTGACTGTAGTAACAAAACACCACACACCGGGGGGCCTCAAACAACAGGTATGTGCTTTCTCACAATTCTGGGGGCTAGAAGTCCAAGATCAGGGTGTCGTCAGGGATGGCTTCTGCTGTGGCTTCTCTCCTTGGTGGATAGGCGGCCAGCTTCTACCCGCATCTTCACATCATCCTCCCTCTGTAGGAGTCTGTCCAAATTCCCTCTTCTTATGAGAACGTTGGTCATACTGGATTAGGGTCCACCCGTATGGTTCCGTCTTAATGTTTATTTATTTTTGAGAGACAGAGAACAGAGCATGAGCAGGGGAGGGGCAGAGAGAGAGAGGGAGACACAGAATCCAAAGCAGGCTCCAGGCTCTGAGCAGTCAGCACAGACCCCGACGTGGGGCTCGAACCCATGGACCGTGAGATCATGACCTGAGCCAAAGTCGGAGGCTCAACAGACTGAGCCACCCAGGCGCTCTGTATGGTTCCATCTTAATCATCTCTGTGATCATGCATCTCTCAAGTCACCTACCTCCCAAACAAGGTCTCACTCTTAAGGTACTGGAGGTTAGTACTCAACATATGAATTTGGAGGGGCACACAATTCAGCACATAACACTGCCCTTGGGAGAGCAGCTTAACATTGCAGATTCTTCACTTGCAAATTGGGGATAAGAAGAATGGCCATCCCACAGTGCTTTTGTGAAGCTGAAATGAGTTGATATGAGTAAAGCAGTTAGCATAGAGCCTGACAGATATTAATTATTCAATAAATGACAGTTACTTTAATAATATTTAATGATCATTATTATTTATTGAATATGTCTTATTTAATAATTTAAAAATATTTTTTAGGGTGTCTGGCTGGCTCACTGGGTAGAACATGCCACTTTTGATCTCAGGGTTGTGAGTTCCAGCCCCACGTTGGGTGTGGAGATTTCATAAAGAGAAAATCTTTGAAAAGATATTTTAAAAAACTTAACACTTAGAATTGTTCTTATTAAGATAAGAATTAATAATGACAACACTGAGTTAAAATTGTGGGCTTTTGAGTTATGCAGACGTGAGTTCCTGTCTCCAGGAGGCTGCTTGATCAGGGCAAGTTATTTAATCTGCTTTTCTGTCTCTTGGTATTTTGATCTGTAAAGTGGGGATACAAAATAACTAACTCACAGGAATGCCTGGATGACTCAGTCAGTTAAGCAGCCGACTCCTGATTTTGGCTCAGGTCATGAATTCAGGTCCCGAATCAGGTTCTGTACTCACAACACAGAGCCTGCTTCAGATCCTCTGTCTCCCTCTTTCTGCCCCACCCCTGCTCTCTCTCAAAAATAAAGAAATGTTAAAAAAATTTTTTTTTAAAGAAATTATTACCTCACAGAATTGTGTAAAGCCCTGCTGAGCTAATGTTTAGGAAACATATTAATCATTAAATAAATGGTAGCTCCAACAGTTAGATTAAAAGCTAACCCTGATGCTGAAAACACAGTCCTTAAAGAAGAGAGAAGCTACTTCTTAGGGAAACAGTGAGCCAGCCAGACTGAGAAGGAAGGAAGCCCTCAGCGCCTCAAGGTCAGCCGCAGTCCCTCCCCCTTTATTCCTTGCCATTCTAGGTTGTTGCCCTCATTTGCACAGTTGATGCAGGATTGCTACAGAGTCCCTGTTGCAGCCAGTGGGTAGGAGCAAGAGAAAATCTCAGAAGAGTGACTTTCCCTTAAGCAAGTGACACATATATAACTTCTCTCATCTTTGCTAAGAGCTTGATTACATGGCCATTCCTAACTCCCGGGAAGCTGTGAGATACAGTCTCTAGCCTGGCAGCCTGTGCTGAGCCAGAATTAGTCTGTTATCATGGAAGGAGGAGAGAACGGGTTTGGTTGGGGGTCGGGGGGCGTGTGGCAATAAAAGCAGTCTGCGACAGTGGCTTTTGTATCATTACTGTGTGGCTTAAAAACAAAACTGGCATGCCTTCATTATCTTCCCACCATAATTACATTGTATGGTCCTTGAAGGCAAGGATGTCGCCTACCTCGTCAGTTCCTCGCATTACAGCTCAAGAGCCAAGCCAGAGATGCATTTTTCCTGGGTGTTTGAACAAATACTTGGATTTGGATGTATGTATCAAGCAACATAGCACTAACAGTTATATCTCAAAATCGAGTGTCCCTTAATTAAAAAAAAATTATTTATTTGAGAGAGAGAGAGAGAGAGCAAGCAGGGGAGGGGCAGAGAGAGAAAGGGAGACACAGAATCCAAAGTAGGCTCTAGGTTCTGAGGAGCTGACGCGGGGAACTGCAAAGCCTGACGGTGGGGCTCAAATTCACCAACAGGACATCATAACCTGAGCCCAAGTCGGGTGCTTTTAACCGATAGAGCCACTCAGGTGTCCCAAGTATACCTTAATTCTTGAAAATGATATCTTCAAATTACGTTGTCTATAAAGTAAATAACATTTTTCTAGTTTATTTCCATTACAAACCCTTAGAGGTATTCCCGAGAGAAAAAACTAATCTGATTAGCAAAGAAAAAGTAGGGGCTATGCAGCACTTTGGAAAAGGATGCGATGTGAGAACCATAAATTCTTTGATTGAAAACAAGCAAGAATTTAAAAACTGATATTTGACATAAAATATTTTTAAAATCATTCAGGAATAAAATTTAACCAGTATCCTCCTCTGTCCCTTGCACAATTTTGGTATTTCCCTTAGGTTGATGTGTCTCTGACCACAATTTGTCAGTTTCTTTTTTTTTTTAACTTGTCACTTTCTTGAATTATTTTTCTCTATTCTCCATCAACATGTTTCTGTAGTCACCAAGATTTTGCCACTCATCCTCTCCTTTTCTTACTCTGTACTTTTCAGGTGGTCCCATTCATTCCTTTTTTTTTTTTTTTTAATTAATGTTATTTTTGAGAGAGAGAAAGAGTGTGAGCGGGAGAGGGGCAGAGAGAGAGGGGGAGACACAGAATCCAAAGTAGGCTCCAGGTTCTGAGCTGTCAGCATAGAGCCTAATGTGGGGCTTGAACTTATGAGCTGTGAGATCATGACCTGAGCCAAAGTTGGACACTTAAACCACTGAGCCACACAGACGCCCCTCCCATTTATTCTAATACGTTTTTTTTTAAACACCCAGACTCATGTTTTGTATTGAATTCCAGCTTAGAATTTCCAAGTGTCTATCTGACGCCTGCACCTGAATGTCCTATGGCTAGCCCCAGCACCACCTGCCTAAAGTTGAACTTGTCATCTGGCCATTCAAACTGCCCCTTCTTCTGTGTTATCTACCACAATTAGAATCATTACCATCCACTCTAGACTCCGAGTAAGGGACTTACCCTTACTCATTTCTACCCACTGTCCTTCACCTAGCCCACTCACTAGAATCTATGTGGTAACCAATGCCTGCCATTTCTAGCTTCACAATGTCTTTTGAATCCCTTCCCTCCTCTTCATCTTTTCTATCACTGCCATAGGCTTTTTTTTTTTTTTTAACCATCTCTGGCAGTATCATGTTATTGGTTCTAGTCTTTACCCAGCTGCTTTCTAAAATACACATCTGAACTTGTTACTTCTCTTTAGATAATTGGTTATGGCTTTCCATGGCCATTGGAGGACTGGGTAAATTTTTTGGCAAGAGATTCAGTAGTCACTGTACCCTGGTTTGTCCTTTACAAGCCTATTCCCTATATTACCTAGTATGCAACCCATAGTCTTACTGTTTGCTTCTCTGGCATCTCCCCAAAGTGCTTTCGAAAGTCTTATTTCTGTATCTTTGTTCATGCTAGTTCCACTACTGGAACATGCAAGAAAACCTGTAAGTGCCATGAGGGATAAGGAAACAAAGGATCACTGTTGTCTAGTATCATTAACAAAACATTTCTTTGGAGGGTGGTGCCTGGGTGGCTCAGTCAGTAGAGCATTCAACTCTTGATTTCAGCTCAGGTCATGATCCCAGGGTCATGGGATCAAGCTCTGCATCAGGCTCCATGCTAAGCATGGAGCCTGCTTGAGATTCTTTCGCTCTCCCTCTGCCCCTCTCCCCCACTTGTGCACTCCTTCTCTAAAATAAAATTAAAAAAAGAGAGAGACATGAAAATCATGAGGTATCATTAAAAAAAAAAAAAAAGAAAGAAAACCTGTAAGTGCCATGGGGGGTAAGGAAACTAGAAGATCCCTGTTGTCTAGTATCATTAACAAAACGTTTCTTCAGAGGGATGGAACTGCATTGGGGAATAATGAGGCACATAACCTTGGATCTTCATGGAAAGATATAGATGACACTGCATATCATGGGGAGTTTGCAAATCTACACTCTACTATTTTGGGCCATTTAACTTTGGGCAAACTCCTTTATCTTCATAGAACCTCAGTTTCACCAACTAAAACCAGGGGAAAGAGAACGTCATTCAGCTAAGAATAATAATGCCCCTCTAGAAGAGATAAATGTCTCAGGTTCCCCGAAGGTTAATGCTAAATGGAGAACAACACAACACAAATCCCTCGCCTCAACCACTGAGGAGCTTTAAGTTAACCACATCAAGGTTGGAAGCAGGCAGGGCTCGTGCTCAGTATGCGGACAACTACAAGAAGAGCAAGGTGTCAGATGAGAAAGTGGGAACCAAGTGAGTCCTCTGTGTTAATTCTTCTCCTTGATATGGTCCTGCCTTCCTGACAGTGACCTGTTCTTCTGGAAGGCGGTAGAGTCAACATTTCCCTGGGCAGCAAATTGCTCCCACAGAGCCTCCCCGCTGGTGATGAGCAGCACGGGGACATGATGATGGAGCACTTGGCAAAGATCCAGGGAATGATGAAGGCAGTTTCTGTTACACACTGGCAGTATCCTTCAGATGTCTCGATGTGACAGAATGGACCAGAGGGCCAATGAGATGTCTCCCCACATGTGTTCTCCTCCCTAATGCTTAATTTATCTTTTGGTCATAATGAAATGTATGCTCTAAATTCTTCTTGTGAAAGAATTTTCTCACATCATATACAGCATTATTTTAAGGCTAAGGAGATTTGATTGGCTTGGACGTTTTGGTTTGCAGAACTTAACATTTTTGATTGGGGAGAGAGATGGAACGGGAATTCGTTTTACGTAAATACACGCAAAGAACTGCTTTTAGAACATCAGTGAACTGTGGGTCATGGACATGTTTCAGATTTTAGCACCAGGAGAAGAAAATTTGTAAGACAATCTTACAGATAATGGAAATCTTACACCTACACTGGGATTGCCCTGGTTTTGCCAGAACCCAAGCTAGCACTTCCTCTATTGCTCACTGCTGCCTCTGGTAACCCAGCCTCTGCCATCAGGATGCCACCTGAATGGACCAGATTTAGGATGCTGGTGATGAATGAGTGACTAAGTGTTCAAAACGGTCACTTAGTGAAAGCTTCATAGTGAAACACAAAACTTCATTAGAGCGAGCTGATTATGGAGCAATGGTGGAAACAAGACCTGGATGCAGTTGGTCAGCAGTTGTGAGAAAGTAATCAGGAGAGGAGCAAGGGAGGACAGTATTGGCTCTCTGTGAGTTTCTCCTGCTGATCCCATGGACTTGTGCCTCAGTCTCAGGTAGGAGTGATGGTGAGTAGAAATGCAAAGGATGGTTTTCACACACCGGTCACTGTATGGCACTGGGAACCAAGGGCAAGTGTCCTCTGGAATCATGGTGACAGAAAGTGGCAGAGGAAGGCACTTTCCCCACTTTAGAAGTGTTCTAAAGCAGATATGCATGCGCTCAGAGTGATTTTGATGGCCAACCTGAGTGGTAGAGGAGAGGCATTCTCATTTGGCTTTGCCAGCAAAATTGTGGAAGAGAGCCGGATCAGGGGGAAAAAAAAGGAAATAACAAATGTCCAGGGGTGGTATAAAGTGTTTGGGGGGTTCCCTCTGTTTGGGGGGTTCCTTCCCTGGTCCAGGAAGGCTTGAAGGGGAAGCTGGAAGCCCTACAGAAGTGGGTGAAAGTGAACCAGATTAATGTGTTATATAAAATAACCAAAATAAAGTCTTCCAGATACCCATTGACTCATGCCAAGTTGTAAGTCATGGCATCACCAAAGAGACTGCTTGCTGTTCTTTTTCCAATTTAATTTGGAGGCTTGGAGATTTCATTTGACAATCCTCTTAGATATCCACAAACATGCCGCTGTACATTTGCTCTTCCACAAAAAGACTGCAAAGATGCATCTTACTTTCTTCTGGATTTCTTCCAAAGAAAGGTATTAAAAGATGAACTTCATATTTTCAGGACTTTACTGTGTGTATGTGTATGTGTGTGTGTGTGTGTGTGTGTGTGCGTGTAACTTATTTTGTTTTTATTACAAAGGTCTTCACACCTTGAGATCAGCTATTTGTATTTTGTGTGTGTGTGTGTGTGTGTGTGTGTGTGTCTGCTGTCACCTGGACTTCTCAGGGATCACTGTCAGCAATTTCTAAGTATCCTTTCTTGCTATCAGTAATAATTGCACGTTTTTGTAATGCTTTTAAGCTCACAGAGCACATTAACCTAACACCTGAATGCATTTTCTTGTCATAAGAAGATATGGACTGCATTTTGTGGATGAGGAAATAAGACTTGAATATCTTCCTCATGGACTAGCTGCTAAAGGGACAGAGGCTGCCTAAATGCGGGTGTCCTGCAGTTAAGTCTTTATTCTCTTATCTATGCAGAGGGATGCTGTACTACCAGTGTTATTCATGAATCATTTCTATATTTTTTTTGATATTTATTAATTTTTGAGAGAGAGAGAGAGAGAGAGTGAACAGGGGAGGAGCAGAAAGATAGGGAGACAGAATCAGAAGCAGGCTCCAGGCTCCGAGCTGTCAGCACAGAGCTGGGCTCGAACTCATAAGCCGCGAGATCATGACCTGTGCTGAAGCCGGACGCTTCACCGACTGAGCCCTATTTTTTTTAATAAATTTTTTTTAATGTTTTTCATGAATAATTTCTAAAATGTAATCTTATCCAGACATTATCAACCAAGTTGCTAAACTGGAAAAAATGCTAGCGTTCCCTCTCCCTGAGATGATTGAGAAAATAGACCAAAATGTAGCTAGCAGGAAGAAACAACATTCTAAGAAAATTTGGGCTGTAATTTTGGCATCTGTTTCTCAGATGGAAGCGATACCGCTCTACGTGCACGGGTATCTCATATAGAGTACAGGGCATGGGGCTGGCTGCCTCTTTCCATGAACTAGCTGTCTTCTTTGGCGTCTGTCGTCATCCGAAAGCTGAGCATGGTGCAAGGAAGTTTAATTCTGCTGCTGAGACAACAGCATCACCGCAGCTGTTAAGCCTATAAGCCATCACCCTGTAACACACAGTGTGCATGCCCCACTTCTCCCCGCTGGTCACCCCCTAAAAACTCTGCCTTGTCTGATTTCTCCTCCCCTTCAACACCACTTGGTGTTCACTTTAACGAGATTAGACCTCCTTTGGAGATGTTAGAGGGAGCCCATGATGTCATCTGCCCTGTTTAGGCATCAAATAACTACCTTTTCTCTTATTGAATGACAGATTTTGCATGGCCCTCCTGGAATATATTTTCTTTCAAAAACCCACTTCCATGTTGTTAAGGTGATTCCTTTGGATAAAAGTGTTTGAAACCACGGCGCCTTGTCACTGATCACTTCTGGATTCTGGCAAAGCTAACTTCTCCTTTTGCTATTTTTGGGGGCAATGACTCACTGTCAGTTCGATAATACAGGAGAGCTACTTAAGGGCCAATAACAAGGCACAGAGTGGAGCAGGAGAATTTCCTACCAGTTGGGTGGTTACTGAGAGTAACTCAAGACATTCACTAAGCAAGGCCAGGTGCAGTCTTCCTGCACAGATCATTTCAGTATCAACGGTGCTATTTTTGTTCCTAACATACAAAAGCAGGGGCAATGCATGAAGAATGCACATTTGTTTACTAGTTAGAGCACCTTTGGTTTCTCTGACTGTGGTTGGCTCGGTTCCCCTAATTCAGTTCCGGTTTGTGCGAGCATGCCTCATAATGAGCCAGGGGCGTGGAACTTGCAGGGGTCCCCCACATGGGTTTGGCCTAAGGGGTGGGACCTGAGCATAGGTTCACACTGGAGCACTTGCCCACTTGCCTATGAGGGGCTGGTCCATACACGTGAAGCTGGTCCCTCCATGAAGCTGGAGCAAAGGAAAACCACATTTAGATGCGGGAATCGGGGGTCCCAGGAGTGTTCTGCTCACCAACCTTGTGTTAATAATGTCTTTACATTTGTGTTTGAAATATATGTGACAAAATGCTTTCAAGTTGCAAAGTCTTTTTGATTTCCGTAAGAATTCTGTTACCAGCAAGGATTATTATCCAGAGTCCACGAATAAAAGAACTGAGGACCCTAGGAATAAATAATAAGATAAATAAGAATAACAGTGACCTCTTGCTACCATTTACTGAGCACCTACTTTGTGCCAGGCATGAGCTGCTGTACTCACGTTATCACTGATTTGGTATCAACCAAGGATGC
Organism: Panthera uncia; assembly: GCF_023721935.1. NCBI lineage: Eukaryota > Metazoa > Chordata > Mammalia > Carnivora > Felidae > Panthera > Panthera uncia. Next base: position 117,111,879 of record NC_064811.1, read on the forward strand.
CGGGTAGCATCCTCAGCCCCATTTCATACACAAAGAATGTGCTGCTCAGTTGCTCAGTGAGGTGGTTACTTGCCTCAGGCTAGGCTACATAGAAAGCACCAGAGCTGGGTATAAACCCAGGATCCTTTCGCTCCAAATCCCAGAGTCTTTCTATCATACCAGACTTAGATGATTTGCTCAAGGAACTGAGTATGTATGTATGTATGTATTTAATTTGCTCTCCATCGCATCAACATATGCTTTTGTAGTATAATCTACTTGTAGCTATTTTAAAATTCATCCTTGATTGGTATTCTCTTCTGTATTCCCTTTCTCATGCACCTGGATATTTCCCTATCTAAGGGTGTCTGAAAAATAAAACAAAACATCAATACATCTTAAGAAGTATTGGACTTGGTAGCACTCCGGGTTATAGTCCATTCTCCCAAGTCACAACACTCTCAAAATGAAAGCAAGTTTAATGACCTTTTTTAGAAAAAGGAAATATTTCTCAGAAATTAGAAAATTGCATTATGAAATATTATTCTCCTAGGCAGGGCCTGGGGTTTAGAACACGTGCACTACTATTATTGAGGGCTCTTTCATTGTAATGGCAGAAAAGCAACCCAAAATGTTTTTAGCACAAGGGCATTTATTAGTTCAGATTCCTGAAATCAGGCCTTGGGTAGATCTTAAGGAAAAACTAAGTGCAGGTTTCTTCTTTTTCCATTTCTCACCTCTAGTTTCCTCTGTGTTCTCTTCCTTCTCAGTCAGGTTCTCTCTAAGAGAGAGAGGGCTGTTTCCTTCTGAACAGGAAGGGCAGTGTCTGTTCCAGACTTCTGCTCCATGCAAGGGCAATCCATTGAGGGAACGTCAGGGAGAAAGTCACAGAGTCATGGGAAACCATGTTTGAGAAGTAACCTACAGTCCGGTGCAGTTGGGAGCAGAGAGTATGTTGAGAAATTTCTCTCTCCAGGACTTTATGGTAGCTTGAGAGGACAGCTTCAGTCTTGTTTCTGCTTGATTTGGATCTATAGTTCATTGGATTATTATCTACAGTTCTTCATTTCTTTGTTTTATGTAGTTCTTGGCCTCATATACTGTATGAAAGTGGCTTTCATGGGCCTAAGAAGTCTCCAGTTCTAGGGAGAAGCAGAATTTACAAAGAGGAACAGAGAAAAATGAGGAGCTTCTGTGTGGGTCTAATTCCTTCTGAAAGGGGGAAACAAAGTCAAAATTTGGATGTCATAGGGTTACCTTGAAATTTTGCTGTGCAAAATGAACTTAACACAATTGTCTTAGCCAAGTCTAAGATTAATCAGTATCTTCAACTTCCTCTGAAATAAATCCATACTGTTGACTATTTTAACTTTGACCGTTCCCCTCCCAATTTACATGATTTTGTTGTCACTTTATAGTCAATTTAGTAAGGGTCTGTATGTAGTAAACTCTCTCAGTGTGTGTGTGTGTGTGTGTGTGTGTGTGTGTGTGTGTGTATTCATTCATTCACATTCATCCATTCAGAAAATGTCTTTATTTAGGCCACAGGCTGAGGACAAGGAGAAGATGCTCAGATATAAGTTCTGTCTCCCAGCTTGCTTAGAGTCTATGATAATTATTTTTCATCTGGTCTCTCAATACTTCCTTATTCTCTTTCACTGTTTATTTGAGACTTATGTTGTCCCATGCCAAGCCTGCTTTTGATGCAACATTTACATTAGGACACTTTTGGAAATTTGTCAGAGAATGGTCTCTTTACTTAAAGGATGCACTCAAGAGATTGTATGCAAAGGACTGTAAAAGTTGATTTGTAAACGGTGAAGCCAACTGAAAAATTAGTTCACAGAAGTCATAATCTAGATTTCACTACTGGCCTATCGTGTTTCAAAATAAACTTTTTATCTTGGAATATTTTCAGATTTATGTAAAAATTGCAAGGATGATACAGTAAGTTCTTGTATGCCCCTTCTCAGATTCAGTTTCCTTTAATGTTATCATCTGGCATTACTCAGATCCATTAATCAAAACTGAGAAACCGACATTGGTATGTTGCTATTAACTAAACTTCACCCTTTATTCAGATTTCATTAGCTTTTCCATTAATGCCCTTTTTCTGTTCCAGGCTCCCATCGAGGATATCATATTATGTTCAATCATCATGTCTCCTTAGTCTCCTCTGGTCTGTGACAGTTTCTCAAAGACTGATCGTGACCGTTTTAAAGAGTAAGACTCAGGCATTTTATAGAATATTCCTCATTTTGTCAGACAAATTTGTAACAAATGACTAGAATGCATTTATAGCTTTGGAGGAAGACCACCACAGAGGTGAATTACCTTTCTTACTATATCGTAGTAGGAGGTGTATTGGTTTATCATTTTAGGGAATCTATTTCTTCTCTTAAAACCTTTAGCTTTTACCTTTCTTCACCTAATATATCATATGCGTATCTTTCCTTCTTATTTGGCTCTGTACAGTCTGGCTACAAAAATTCTCTAAACTCCCCCATACGTCTTGGCAATTTTTTTCTTTAATCCTACTCTTTCTTCAAGCTACAGATGTTCCTCTCCATCATTCCCTCCCTTCCCCTCTCTCTCTGCCACCTCTTTATCCTCCTTGAGACCATCAGTCTGCTCCCTAACTTACTTGCCAACTTGGATTGAGCCTCTTCCTGGCTTCTGACTTGCTCTCTAATGATCTATAATGATCATCAAATCTTATAAAGGAGTAAGAGAAATCAGGAAATGAGGCTAAGATTAGAAAAGACAGTGTGGCATCATGGAGAAAGCATAACATATAGACAAGAAGAGTTGAGTCTGAAAGGAGTTCTTTCCTTTGTTGATTTTCCTTTTCTTTATATGCACTCCACTACCTGCCTATATAGAATTATCATTTTCTGTACCAGACTATTGTTTCAAACTACATGCCATCACATGTGGCCCCATCCCCATTTGCCTATGATGCTGTTCTCTCCCTCCCCTCCCATCCTATGAGCCAATAAACTGACGAACTCCAACTCATCCTTCTGGAGATTTAATGTCCAGCATGGTGATTACTGCTAACAATACTGTATGACATGCTTGACATTTGCTAAGGGAATTGATCTTAAGTGTTCTCTCTCACCAGACAAAAAAATTGTAACTGTGTGAGGTGATGGATATGTTAATAACGATTGTGGTAATTATTTCACAATATACACATATATCAAAACATCACATAAATAAACATTAAAAAAAATTAAAAAGGGGCACCTGGGTGGCTCGGTCGGTTGAGCATCTGACTTCGGCTCAGGTCACGATCTCACGGTCCGTGAGTTCGAGCCCCGCGTCGGGCTCTGGGCTGACGGCTCAGAGGCTGGAGCCTGCGTCGGATACTGTGTCTCTCTCTCTCTCTCTCTCTCTGCCCCTCCCCCACTTGCGCTCTGTCTCCCTCTGTCTCAAAAATAAATAAACATTTAAAAAAATTAAAAAAAATCACATTGTTCACCTTAAAAATATATAATTTTTATTTGTCAAATATACACAACAAAGCTAGAAAAAAAAAAAAGAATCAAGTTTCAAGTCTTTCTTAGATCCTCTGGAAGAGTCCATCATCCCCACTTTCGACTTATCAACTATTCTGTGCATACCTCTTTATGGTCTCTAATATATTGTACCACAAGATCTGTTTATTTATTATTTATTTAATGTATTAAACTATTTTGGGTTCTCTGAGGACAGTTATTATGGCTTATATAGGCTTCCTTTATACTCATCACAGATGTATATTCGACACTTAAAATTTTTACTGAATGACTGGATCAATTAATAGCTAATGTTGAAGAAGTCAAATACTATCATGCTTAGATCTATTGTAAGATCATATGAGACAGTTGTGGAAGCAGCCAGTTAAGTGTAAAGAGTTGTGCAAATTTATATAATTATAATCTGCAGTCACCTATTTCTTATTCCCATGAACCCCTTCCACCCAAAATATTTGGTTTCTATCACTCATGTGTCACTCACCTTACCATATTTTGTTCTGAGGGTAGATCACGTGTACTAGTTATCCACTGCTGCATAACAAACAATCCCCAAACTTCGTGGCTTAAAATAACAACGATTTATCCTCTCATAGTTTCTGAGAGTCAAGAACTCAGGCGGAGCTTAACTGAGTCCTCTGCATCAGGGCTTCTCAGAGCCTGTGTCAGGGGATTGCTGGGACTCTGATCTTCTCAAAGCTTAATTATAAAAGCATCTGCTTCGAAGTTCACTCACCTAGGGGGGGCAGCCACAAGTCTTTGCAGGCTATTATTGGTCAGAGACATCGGTTCCTTGCCATGTGGCCTTCTCCATAGGGTCACACACAACGTGGCAGCTTGCTTCCCCCAGAGCGACGACTAGAAAGAGAGAGAGATGGTGAGCAAGACTGAAGTTACAGTCTTTTTGTAATGCAATCCCATCACTTTTTGTAATGATATCCCATCCCTTTTGCCATATTGTATTTGTTAGAGGTGAGTCAGTTACTACATCCAGCCCACACTCAACAGCACAGGCTTACATAGGGGCATAAATATCAGGAAGCAGGAATCATTGGGCCGTCCTAGAGGCTCCTACCACAGCACACTACTTACTCTGATCGCTGTAAGATCTAGCAGTGGCTAACATAAAACAGGTTCTGCGTAAGCGATTAATAAGTTGATTTAAATAGAACAAAGCTGTTGACGCCCTGAGATAAGAGAGGTGCTGCCACCAGGAGAAATCTTCCCAGCCACTCCCCTTTTTCCAAGCTCTAGGGGTTTGCACCTGTGTGCTGGGCACCCAGACCTCTTGCTGAGACAGCAAGAAGGTGAGAGTCAGTTAAGGAAAGCAGCACAACCTATTTGGAGCATTGCTCCGGTGTCTTTCTGGCATTGGTCTTGAACCTTGTGTTATTTACATGTAGCAGGTAATCATTTAGTCGTTCACTAAATGGAGATTGAGTGTTTTCTACATGGCAGGCTTTAGAAATCCAGTGGTAAAGAAAAGGAAGTCCCTGCTCAAGTCTGCATGGTAGTGATTATTTTCCTTTGGGGCTTGACATGGTTTCTCTATTAGTTTTTGGGAAAAGAAGCCAGACTTGATTACACTCTGATTGCTATGTCATGAAGGTCCTGGAGGGAATATCTGAAAAGACATTAGCTCATAGCAGGAAGGCTGCTACTTTCCTAACTCCCTTACCTTCTTCAAGTCTTTGCTCACCTCTTTAATAAGGCTTGTCCTGACCATCCTATTTAATGATGTGAATGGATCCCTCCATGCCCAGTGCTGATTCCCCCCTTCCCTTTCCTACTTTCTTCTTGTCCATATTACTTATTATCCTCCAACATAATTTACTTATTATCTTTGCTCTCTAGTGTTCATCGCCCCTGTTTGAATTAAAATTTTTTTTAATGTTTATTTATTTTGAGGGAGAGAGAGAGACAGAGTGCGAGCAGAGGAGGAGCCGAGAGAGAGGGAGAATCAGAATCCAAAGCAGGGTCCAGGCTCCAAGCTGTCAGCACAGAACCCGATGCAGGGCTCAAACTCACAAACTGCAAGATCACGACCTGAGCCGAAGTTGGATGCATAACGGTGTGAGCCACCCAGGCACACCCCAACCCATGTTTGAATTTAAATTCCATAAGGGTGGGGGCACCTGGGTGGCTCCTTCGGTTAAGCATCTGACTCTTGGTTTCGGCTCAGGTGGTGATCTCACGGTTGGTTGGTTCAAGCCATGCATCAGGCTCTGCGCTGACAGTGCGGATCCTGCTTGGGATTCTCTCCCTCCCTCTCTCTCTGCCCCTCCCTGACTCACATTGCCTCAGTCTCTCTCAAAATAAATAAATAAACTTAAAAAAAAATAAATTCCACAAGGGTGGGGATCTTTATTATTTTCTCTGCTGTATCCCCAAAGCCTAGAACAGTGCTTAGCATAAAGTTGTGTACAAGGGAAAGATAGGATAAAATAGGCAGAGAGGGAAAGATTAAGACCTGAAGTCCCTGGGAAAAACACTTATTTTAAAACAATGCTGAGAACATCTCACTTGAGCAAACTCCCTCAGGCTTAAAGTTCCTCTTGGGAATGTAACAGATACCACCTATTCTCCCTCAGGTTTCCCTCAGGAATTTGGCAAAAGACCTGACTAAAAAAAAAGCAGTAGACCATAAAATTATGACCCAGAAGGAACATAAGGCCATAGGCCACCCCTCCTACAATGGAAATGAGCCAATCAAGAAGGAATGACTAGGCATTTAGAGTTACCTAGCCAATAAGGGTAGAACTGGAAAAGGAACAAGGGGGAAGGAAAGGGGAACTGACCAAAGCCCTGGAAAACAGAGTCCCTCACCTAGAGTCACTAGCATTCACTTTCGAATGCCCCCTCTCTGCAAAGAGAGCTTTCGTACTATTCTTACTTTCCGATCTTACACTCTAATAAACTTTTGCCTGCTGCTCATTTAATTCTGTGTCCACCTCTTCATTCTTTGAAGCAGAGAGACAACGAACCCTGGGTATTGAGGTAAAAAATCCTGCAACAGCTGATGCTCAAACATTTGGTGAAGAGATGAACTGAGTCCTTCCAGGTCAGGCTTCCTTTCTAGGCCCCACTTTGCAGTTAGGGATTTTTTTAAGTTTTTAAGTTTATTTATTTATTTAGAGAGAGAGGAAGCATGAGGGAGAGGCAAAGAGAGAGAGAGGGAGAGAGAGAGAGAGAGAGAGAGAGAGAGAGAATCCCAAGCAGGTTCCACACTGCCAGCACAGAGCCCAACATGGGGCTCGAACCCACAAACTCTGAGATCTTGATCTGAGCTGAAACCAAGAGTTCGACGCTCAACCAACTGAGCCACCCAGGCGCCCGTGGGAAATTTTTTCATGAAGGAACAGAGATGCAGAGAAAGCCAGTGATGCTCTTAGCTGTGGTTATTGGTTCCAAGAAAGGGAATGAGATTTAATTTGTTCATGGGGCTAGGAAATGAGATGTGATTAGTAAATGCCAAATTGGTCAATGATAGATGTGTGGCTGTCAGTTTCTCCTGCTCACCCTTCCATGCCGTCCATCCCACAGCTGTCTGGTGTTCACACTGTCTCAGTGAGTCTGCACACACAGGCTGAGCAGATGGAGTAATCAAAGCATGGGGTTGCCTAGTGATTTGGAGTGAATTGTATCTAATTGGAACAGAATCAGCAACCCCTATCCTTCATCCCCCAAAGAATGAGGAACCGTTGCACTCCCCAATAAGTTCAGAAAGTTTAATACTGCAATTTTTCCAGGCCTTACAGATAATAGGAAGTGATTATGGGAAGTGAAGTTACTTTGGCTGACCTCCCCTTTTTAGTTTAACTTTTGTTCCCGCTTGTGTCTTACTCACTGCGCTCTTAATGCTTGATGGTTTTGAATTAAGCATAATCCTTTAGCTAAACCCTTAACGTTTTGATGGGTGGGGAGCCCATTACAAGTTTTACTTCATTTTTGAGCTAAGTTCACATACACACATCCAGAGGGTGATGAAAAACAGATCTCTACTTCCCTTGTGCGGCAGCTTTAGTCGACATAGAGTCCACCTCAGAAGGAAGTCAAGAGTCATCTACTTTTGTTTCCCCATCTCCTCTCTTGTCTGCCTTCCCTCAAAGTCTCACTTCTGCTTCTTCCTTCTCTGGCCTAGGTTGTCATTCATATCTTTCAATTCATCTGCTTTTCCCTTGGAAGTAAGTGGTGTCAAGTCACAAGCCAAGGAACTTTGAAGTCCAGACTTGCTACTCGTACGATTAACACACCTTAGCAGAATTCTAGGTATTCCTTTGCCTTATTTAGAATTACCCCCTTTTTTTCTTATGACATGGGACAGGGTCCAGAAACGAGGCAGGCATGTGTCCATCCTCAAGAAGAGGGTAAAAATGGAGAAAATCCCTGCCTGCCGTATAAATTTGAATGGAAATAAAATCTCTAACTCTAGTGGATAAGAGTTCCCTTTAGGTGGCCAGAAGTGGTGGGAGAAGATACTAAATTATGGTACATAATCATATCTTTAATCTAACAGGCTGTGAAACCTAGTGCACTGGAGGCTTACTTAATATTTTTAGTTTCAATTTTAAAATTGATATTTATTTTTATACTTTAAAGTGAAATGTGTTTATTAACATGCATTGAATAATTGAATACACATGAAGAAACACACAGTAGAGCAAGTACGAAATCATATGTATTACCCATCATTTGAAGATAAATAATGTTAACGTTTTGTCATACTTCCTTTCAGTCTTTTTTTTAAATGACTGTAACTATCATTATTCCGTAATTGTAACCATATAGTTCCTACTATTCTGTTTTCTCATATTTTCCCATAACATGAAACATTTTTCCATTTTTTTACAAATTCCCCATGAACATTTTTCTCAAGGACTGCAAAACAGTCTAGAAATTGGGACATAGTTTACTAACCCAATAACCATACTCTAAACCAGGAACCAACATACTCTTTCTATAAAGGGCCAGAGAGTAAATGTTTTTGGCTTTGTGGGACAAATGTCTCTTTGGCAACTACTCAGCTCTGCCATGTAGTGCAAATGCAGCCATAAGCAATATGTAAACAAATGTGACTGTGTTCCAATAAAACTTTATTTACAAAAACAAGCCATAGGCCACATCTGGCCCAGAGGTCATAGTTTGCTGACCTTCTTCTAAGCTATTATGTTGTGTTAATTTTTATTATTTTAGATTCTGTAATAAAACATTGTGCTTCCTCAACTAGGATCACTTCCTTAGAAAACATTGGAAGTAAAGCTAAAGTGAAGGTCAAAGTCTTTGAAAAATGTTAAAGCTCTTCATATTGTCAGATTTCTTCCTCAAATGACACAGTCATCAGCAATGTAGGACACTGCCAATTTTATCACATTTTTTTCACTATTTATTTTATTCATTTCATTTTCTGTCATGTTTAGGAAGACAAATCGCTAAGTGGGAAAAAGCAGGCTAAAAATAAAGTGTGAGGAAAAATTTAAAATATATATGAATAAAAAGATTTGCCATTTTAATGGGCAAAAGTATGAAATTTCATTATTGCGTTAAAATTTTTTTAATGTTTATTTTTGAGAGGGTGGGGGGAGGGGCAGAGAGAGAGAGAGAAAAACACAGAATCCGAAGCAGGCTTCAGGCTCTGGGCTGTCAGCACAGAGCCTGACCCGCAGCTTGAACTCACAAGCCTTGCGATCATGACCTGAGCTGAAGTCGGACGCTTAACAGACTGAGCCACTCGGGCGCCCCTAAAATTTCATTATTGTTTTAAACTGCATTTCTTGGAAGCTGAGAGTCCTCCCATGCTTGCTAATCTGTCGCATTTCCTCTTTTATGACGTGTCTGCTTATGTCTTTTCTCACTTAAAAGCTGATGCATTAGCTACTCCACCTAACGATGTTTAATACGTTTTAAAGGAGACATCTGGAACTACCTGAGGACATCTTAAGAGGAATGGTTTTTTTTTTTTTTTTTTTTTTTTTTTTGTTTGCGTTTTTTTATATTTTGAGAGACATAAAGAGACAGAGCACAACCTGGGGAGGGGCAGAGAGAGCTGGAGACAGAATCTGAAGCAGGCTCCAGACTCCGAGCTGTCAGCACAGAGCCCAACGGGGGCTCGAACTCACAAACTGTAAGATCATGACCTGAGCCAACGTCGGTCACTTAACTGAGCCACCCAGGTGCCTCTTAAGAGGAATGTTTAAATAAGTTTTGGAATGTAACGAACAATGGCATTGTGTGCGGCCGTTTCCAATTTTTTGTTTTGTTGTTCTCTTAAGACGGTGAGTGAACTGAATTTAGTGGTCTATCTGCCTCGGTTCATAGCAATCCGTCATCACCCCTTCATGTCAGGAGACTATTTTGTCTCTTTATTTTCCCTCTTCATCGCTAGTTTCCTATGGCAGCTGTAACAAATTAGCACAAACTTAGTGGCTTATAACAATAGAAATGTATTCTGTCACAGTTCCAGAGGCCAGAAGTCTGACGTCAGTATCCCTGGGTGGAAATCAAGGCGCTATCCAGGCCACGTTCTCTCTGGAGGCTTTGGGGAACTTCTGGCAGCTATTGGCATTCCTTGGCTATGGCCACGTCCCTCCAGGCATCCAGCTCAGCAGCTTCAAATCTCTTTGCTCCACCTCCATCTCACCTTCTCTTTTTTGTGTGTCAGATCTCCCTTTGCCTCCTCTTACAAGGACACCTGTGATTGTAGTGAGGTTACCCCTGGATCATCCAGGAGACTCTCCCCATCTCGAGATCCTTAACTGAACCACATCTGCAAAGACACTTCTTTCAACTAAAGTAATATTTACAGGTTCCAGGGATTAGGACATGATGTCTCCAGAAGGGGGCATTTCCTAGCAACAGTCTCCCATTTATACTGCCATTATCGTCCCTTGCTTCATTGAGCACTTCTGCATATTTAATGCGTTCTTTTCCAATAGACCTTGCAAACATGTATTTATATATTTATAGCCTTAAGAAATGTATAATGTGGCTATGTGTTTACCTTTTAATATTTTAATTTTTAAAAAACAAATGATATTGTGTCGTAAAATGTCTTCTGTTTCTTATCTCCCTCCAACATTATATTTTTGAGTCTGCTCTGGTATGTGATTATAGCTCCCCTTCTGTTTTGGCTTTTTTTTCTTTTTCTTTAAAAATTTTTTTTAATGTTTATTTATTTTTGAGACAGAGAGAGACAGAGCATGAACGGGGGAGGGTCAGAGAGAGAGAGGGAGACACAGAATCTGAAGCAGGCTCAGGCTCTGAGCTGTCAGCACAGAGCCCGACGCGGGGCTCGAACTCACGGACCACGAATCATGACCTGAGCCGAAGTCGGACGCCCAACCGACTGAGCCACCCCGGCGTCCCATGTTTTGGCTTTTTTTTTTTCTAACCAAATGCACATCCTTCTACCTGTGGACACATGGATGGTTTCTAATTCCAGTTCAGCTATCAATTTTTTATATCATTAACTTGTTTGATTTCACAAACATATGTTTGGCTGTTATAATATTACTCAATGATCACTGAATGTTTACAATGTGCTCAGCACAGAGCACATTTTTAAAACTGTTCATTTATTTATTTATTTTTGAGAGAGAGAGAGAGAGATAGAGAGAGGAAGGGAGGGGAGGGGCAGAGAGAGAATCCCAAGCAGGTTCCAGGTTGTCAGCACAGAACCTGACATGGGACTCGATCTCACAAACTTGAGATCACGACCCGAGCCAGAATCGAGAGTCGGATGCTTAACCGGTGGGATGATTAACCGACTGAACCACCCAGGTGCCCTGCCCGAAGCACATTTCAAACATTATCCCATTTAACACTTCTAATAGGACTGTTAGCCAGCTTTGTCATTGTCACTTTTAAACTCATCAGGGAACTGAACAACAGAGTAGCCAAGCAACTGGTCCAAGGTCGTACAGCCAAGTGAGGGGAAATACAGCATGAATAAAGCAGTTGCCATTCCCTGGGAATTCCTGGTTAAATGAAGGAAAACTACACACATCCTGGAAATCCATGGCAGAGTAAGTATACACACACACACACACACACACACACACACACAGGAGATTTCCTGGATGGGGCCTGTGCCCATTAACCTGTTCCCTCATGGCAGGTACAACTGGCTGGAGGTCTAGGACTCCCATTCCTTGCTTTGGTTGTTTCAGCCTCTCAGCCTTGGCTCTCGACTCTTTCCTCTGAACATAAAGCATCAAAATGATTGCAGAATCTACACATTGTAACTCCCAAACAGCTCTCAAAGTCATTTTAAAAAAAATTTCCCATGGTGCCTGGGTGGTTCAATTGGTTAAGCATCCAACTCTTGGTTTCAGTTCAGGTCATGATCTCACTTTTTGTGAGTTCAAGCCCCACATTGGGTTCTACACTGACAGGTGGGAGCCTTCTTGGGATTCTCTCTCTCTCTCTCTCTCTCTCTCTGCCCCTATCCCACTTACACACGCACGCTCTCTCTCTCTCAAAATAAATCAATAAACAAAAAATAAATAAAAGATAATAAAATTTTCCCCAATGAAAATTTCTCTTCTTTATGATTTTAAAAATGTAATACATGTTTATTCAGTGCTTATTCTGTCCAGACATTTCCCTAAAGCCACAAATATTAACTCAAGGTTCTTTGTTCAGTTCAGTGAGGTAGGTATTATTGTACCCCTTATTTTCAGGATAAAGTAACAAAAGCACAGAGAAGGTAAGTAAGTTGCCTGAGGTCACATAGCTGTATTTCACAGAGTTGGGGTTTAATCCTGGAAGTCTGTAGATATAAAGCTTTTAAGTGCCACGTATGCTGCCTTCCTACCACCATTCTCTCCTTCTCTCTCCTTAATCTCTCCCTCTTTTCCTTTCAATTAGCAAATTTCTGTGTTATACATAAGGATATATCGCTGAATAAAGCACTTGCCCTTGTGCATGGATGGAGGGGAGAGTGCACATAAACCAACCAGCAAGCAAACAGACAAAACTGACATTTTTGATTAATTAAGGAGACTTCAGGGTGCTGTGCCTTGTTCTTCCTCAAGCAAATCTAAAAATGAATTCCATTGTAGAACTCACCAGAGTTCCCTTTTGAACTGTTCTGAAAGTATTTGCATACAGCTCTTACCTGTCTTCAGATGGGCCAAATTCCAAGAAGTGTTGATTTTTTTTTTCTTTACACACAGCAGTATGGGCACAGTGAATACCAAATAGGCATGAATGGGAGCAACGGATTGATGGAGTGGCTTCAGTCAGCGTAAAACCTGTTGCTGGTGGCTGGTCGTCCTTAGGTTCTCGGGTCAGTCCTGGGACCTGGCACATGGCTGAGTCAGCATCTGGCTCATCCATCTGGGGAAGGCCCAGGGGTCTCCATCCTCGTAGTCCAGCAAGAGTCTATAGTATTTTGACATATATCTGAGCAAGGCAAAGAATTCGTGACCAGATTTACATAAGGAAGAAAGGCCTCTCTGAAATACTGTTCACTATTCTGGACACTTTAACTTCTTTGGGCTTCCTTCAGGATTTTGTGAGTTCTTCAGCATGAAAGCAGGTTAGGCTGAATTCCGAGAGAATAAGTGGCACATGTTTTGTTGAGTCCTGCAAAGCTGGCTGGGGCTAAGAAATTCTAATTATTAGCAACATGACAATAATTTAGTTTCTAGAAGAAAGTAAGCCCTCTTAGTGCCAGAAGAATAAAGTCAAAGCAAACTTTCTCTCTGCATGTGTAGCACTGCCTTCTAAAATTGGGGGAAAGTGCTGAGAAGGCATCAGTGTGCAGTGGATGAGAGGCAGACCAAGAGATGTCATTTGAATTAAAAATGAATGCTTGTGCCTTTGAAGTCTGGAAGCCAGGCCTGCCTGAACCTTGCAGAGAGATGCTCTTCTCTGTCCAGCTGACTTGTCCTGTGTCACCATTTGGGGGAGCTGGCATTCTCTGATGCCTGAAGTATAGCCAGTCTTGGTCTGGTTCCATCATAATGAAGATTCTCTGCAGGCAAGTTCTGGAAAACTTCAATTTCCTTCTGCTGGTCAGCAGTTTATGATGCTGTGCTTTGATGTGTGTATGAGACAATCCGTATGTCAGTTGCATGGAATTTGTGAAAAGGAAAAAAGCTTGCAGAAAATGTTTATACCCCCATGTGACATTGACCCGTGTCCAGAAAATCACAAATCTTCCAGGAAGAAGAGAGTGTGTTCTACTTCAAAGGAAGTCATCACATCTGCCTCTGGGTGCCTCCACCTCAGCCTGGGAAACCAGCACAGTCTCTAAAGGTGCACTTGTCCTGGCCTAAGGCCAGAGACCTGGGTGTCAGGGTTCTTGAACACCAGAAAGGATGACTATCCTTTTTCTTTTCTCCACTCCCAGCCTCTTACCCAAACCTGTGCAAGGATAGCAGATTATGTCCATCAACACTTCAGCTGGTGAGGTGCCTTAGAATTCCAAAGGGTTCCAAATGGATTTTACATTTCACTTACAAAGCATTATTAATTAGCATATATATAAATCTAGCAAGGTCATATAACATTACAATTCTTTGTTTTCCCTCATAGATTCTGAGAACTTCTTACTTACCTTGTCCTTCATTGTCCAGGAGAGAGCCTGGTGGCCTTCAATGGCCATTTGTTTAATGAATTAATCAGTAAGGAATGCTTTGTTTAATAAATGGAAATGTCTTTGATATATTTGCTGATTATAAAAACTCTGAAAGTTCATTGTAAAAAAGAAAACAGCAACTTATAAGTGTATAGAAAGCTCTAACACAGTGTCTTCTTCCAGAGATAACTACTAGTAGATTTGATGTATATACTTGCAGAGTATGCAACACAGAAAGAAACAAGAAAGGAAGAAAGAAAGCGATATAAATTTTTTTCTGTAACATCTGTTTTTTAATTCAATATATGATGTTTTGGGCATATTTTCAAATCAGTACATGTGGAACTACAGCATTTTTAAAAGGGAGTCCTTAGTACCTTGGTAAAACGTTGAATGTATATAGCATAATGAAATTTGACTATTGTTGGACTCTAGATTGTATTCGGTTTTTACAATGACAAATAATGCTGTAATGAACATCCTTGTTGCTAAGCACATTTTTTCACACTTGTCTGTTTATCTTCTTAGAATAAAATCTAGAAGTAGAGTTGCTAGGTCAAGGGTATATATTCAAATTTTTTATGTTTTCAGATTGCCCTCTGGATAATCTGAAATTTTAACTAATTTTCTTTCTTTCTTACTTTCTTTCTTTTTCTTTCTTTCTTTCTTTCTTTCTTTCTTTCTTTCTTTCTTTCTTGAAAGAGAGAGACAGAGAGCAGGGGAGAGGGGCAGAGGGAGAGAGAGATAATCTTAAGCAGTCTCCATGTTCAACATGGAGCCCGACGCTGGGCTCTATCCCAGGACCCTGGGATCATGACCTGAGCTGAAATCAGGAATCCATGGCTCAACCGACTGAGCCTCCCAGCTGCCCCTAATAATTTTATTTTTAACAAATAAAAATTAAAACATGGGTATTACTAATAAGTAATAAATTTATTGAAATAATAATTTTAACTCAATGAAAGATTTCCGTTGAGGTGTTTCACTACATCCTCATTAACACTGGACATTTCAATCTTAAGACTCTGCCAAGATGATGGATGAAAAATTATATCCCACTGTTTTGCTTTACATTTCCATCATTGTTTATGAAACGAAGCATATTTTCATGTCAGTCTTTCTTTTTTTAAGTTTATTTATTTATTTTGAAAGAGAGAGAGAGAGAGAGAGCATGCATGCGCAAGAGAGATGTACAGAGGGGGAGGGGCAGGAGAGAACGGAGGCAGGGCTTGATCTTAGGAACTTTGAGATCATGACCTGAGCCGAAATCAAGAGTCAGAAGCTTAACCAACTGAAACGCCTCTTCATGTTAGTCTTTAGCACTGTTTTCTTCCTTGACTTTCTTGTCTCATCCTTCATACCTTTCATACATTTCAATTTCTGGATTATTTCTTTAAAAAGTTCTTGATATCATATTTTTGCCTCAGGAGATCTAGGCTGACTGAGTTTTTATTTGTCCTAAGAGGTCTCTGTGAGAGAGATTTGATTTTCCAGGGTAAGTCTGATAGCAGCAAAGTAGACTGGGGGTCTACTGGGGGTTATGGTAGGCGTGGGAGTAAATACTGTTAGCATCGTTCTGAGGGTTTAGATATAAATGTATGCACGTCACAGTATTCACATTTTGATCCAGTCATTCCAAATTCTAACAAATTTAACTAAGGAAAATTTTAAGAAAGAAGACAAGCATTTATTTATTTATATATTTATCTCCCGCTTTTAAAAAAGTTTTTTATTTTATTTTGAGAGAGAAAAAGAGAGAGCACACACGCAAGTTGGAAAGGGGCAGAGGGAGAGAATCCCAAGCAGGCTCTGCACGGTCAGTGCATGGAGCCTGTTGTAGCGCTCAAACTCAAGAACTGTGAGATCATGACCTGAACTGAAATCAAGAGTTGGACCCTTAACCAACTGAGCCACCCAGGCACCCCAAGGAGATAAGCATTTATATTCAAGGTCATTCATCCTCAGTCATTTATTTAAAAATTTATAATTTGAAACAATTCAAACCTCTAAAATAGGCAAAGGTTTAAAAAACATTGGCACACGTTATTATCATGACTTTAGTGCTGTGACTGGCTGAGGTTAAGAGATCTATAGAATCCAATCATATCAGTTAACTAACAAGAAGAATTGTGGCCTAGACAGACAAGGAGAATGTAAAGATGATTCAGGGTAAAATCAGGTGACAAATGGAGTGAGAAGTTGAACCCAGCGAGAGGTCAAGAGGTAGAGAAATCTAGAAGACAGGTGTGCATTTCCACCTACTCGAAGCAGGAGGCTGTAATAAGCACGGTATGAGCTGAGCCCAGGGACTTGGACTGTAGAGGACAGAGTCCCTATTGTAACACTGACCATGAATGAAGCTGGGCACAGTCATTAGAGACACTGACAGGTTTGCCCACATATCTCCAGCCCTAGATCTGGTATCCCTGCCCAAACTTGGCCAATGAACAATCTCTACTTGCAGATGTTGTCCTCTGCTTTCTCCTGTCATGGTAACTCCAGCAGAGTCTGCCTTGAGGTTTACCAAATTTAACTCATTCACCATATCCGTCAGTTTTTAATCTATCATAATTTATTCATATCCCAAACACCCATCCTGGATTCCACCTCATATCCTCTTCTCCACCTGCTATCTCTCTGCTTCCGAAAAGCAATCCTTTAAATAAGAACGAGATTCCATTAGTTATCAATGGCTGCATAACAAACTATCCCAAAACCTAGAGGCTTACATTAATAACATTATTTTGCTCACAAATCTGCAGTTTTGCAAGGTTTGGCAAGCAGTTCGTCTCTGCTGGGCAGCTTGAAGACTGTGAGCTGGATTCATCTGAACTCTTACTTTGATGTCCGGTGCCTGGGCTGGGAAGATAAGAACAGCTGGGAATTAAGTCATTTGGGGCTCCCTGGGCATTGCCTTCTAACTGTACAGTCTCTCCACATGATGGCTTCAAGATAGCCCACTTTCATATATATATCAGCTCAGGGCTTTCAAGTCCTATATCCCTAAAGAGAAATCCCAGCAGAAGCTGTATTGCCTTTGATAACCTAGTCTTGGAAGTCACATAACATCACTTCCAATGCAACCAATCAGTGGAAGTAGTTTCAGAGGTCCCAGAGAGTCAAATGTCACATTGTAAATAGCACTGTGGGATGGGATATATATTGTTGTGGCTGTCTTTGGAAAACACACTCTATTACAAAAGTCAAGATAGGTTCATGGACTGGCTGACATCTTAATGTTTCATTTTAAACTACCCTTACATACACCAAAGAGGGAAACAAGTTACAAAAAGTTCCTTCTACTAAAACATACAGTAGTACTTTTACCACTACATTTTGGTTTTTTTTTTTTAATTTTTTTTAAACGTTTATTTACTTTTGAGACAGAGAGAGACAGAGCATGAATGGGGGAGGGTCAGAGAGAGAGAGGAAGACACAGAATCTGAAACAGGCTCCAGGCTCTGAACTGTCAGCACAGAGCCCGACGCAGGGCTCGAACTCACGAACTGTGAGATCATGACCTGAGCCGAAGTTGGACGCTTAACCGACTGAGCCACACAGGCACCCCAACCACTGCATTTCGAAATGGACTCTTCCTAAATTGCCACCAAAGAGCAGATAAAGTGTGACTGGTTATTAAAAGTAGGTTTTAATTGGAGGGCTTTGTGGGGAATCTTCCTCACCCCCTGAATGTTTGAGAAAGACTTCGCCGTGTATTACCACCAAATCAGTTCATTAAGAGCTTGTAATCAGTTTGTTGAGTCTCGGGCAACCTTGCCTTTCTTTTCTTTCTTTTTTGCTTGCCTAGATCGTCAACACCATTATCAGAAAGCAGACGAAGATAACAAAAGCACAAGTTTTATGTAAGCTGTGAAGCAGGGCAACTCATAAAAGGTAAACTATTCTAGTTTCTGTTTGTTGCAGTATTTGGTATAAATCTCTCTCTCTCTCTCTATATATATATATATGTATATATATATGTATGTATATATGTATATATGTATATATATGTATATATATATGTAGAAATATATATATATTTCTAGAGAGAGAAAGAGAGAGAGAGAGTGAAAATTAAATATTAGTAGTTTTATTTTATTTTATTTTTTTTTTATTAAATTTTTTTTTTAACGTTTATTTTATTTTTGAGACAGAGAGAGACAGAGCATGAAGGGGGGAGGGGCAGAGAGAGAGGGAGGCACAGAATTGGAAGCAGGCTCCAGGCTCTGAGCCATCAGCCCAGAGCCCGACGCGGGGCTCGAACTCACAGACCGTGAGATCGTGACTTGAGCTGAAGTTGGATGCTTAACCGACTGAGCCACCCAGGCGCCCCTAGTGGTTTTAATTATATGTGAGCTTTGTGCTCCCATTCCAGCAAAAAGAAAACATGTTGGAGGGGCGCCTGGGTGGCTCAATAGGTTGAGCATCGGACTCTTGACTTTGGCTCAGATCATGATCTCATGGTCCGTGGGATGGAATCCTGCATCAGAATCTGCTTGGAATTCTCTCTCTCCCCCTCCCTCTCCTCCTCCCCGGCTTGTGCTCTCTCTCTCTTTCAAAAAACAAACAAACACGCAGACAAAAACCATTAAAAAAGAAAAGAAAACATGGTTGAAGACCACTCCTTTCTTGGCAATTCACTCCTCACAACCCCCCACCTAACATAAACTAAGGTGGTCACAGGGTAACGATCTTTGTTAACTGTGGTTGCCAAGGTTACAACTGCTTGTGGTGGTTATATAAAGTAAACCTACATCTTAATCATGCAACTTAATCATGCTTGCGCTTCAATCTCCTCCTTTTTCTTTAATACTACCTCCATCTCCTGCTGAGTAACTTTGGCAAAAATTATAAAGTGTGCTTCTTCCCCTTTCTATGCCCTGTTCCTAGCTGTTGCACAACCCCCACCCGCTACCTATACTTCCTTGTCCTAAGACTCATTCCCACTGGATCTTGCTTTCAAACTGAGAGGGATCTGATAACCATATCCACCACTTCCCTTCTTCTACCCCATGTGACTAAATGGATTTTAATAGAAGATTAAAATAGAAGATGAAAATGTAGGGTTTCAAGACTCAAATGAGTTATTCTCTGAGAGAAGAATTTGAAGCACAAAAGTTATTTTTAACCTGGTCCCTGAGAAGCGTGTGCTGAAAATTTCCACCATGGTAGCGGAGTAATTTTTTCCTTGTAGGCTATGTTATTAGAGGCTGTGGTGTAAACGTTTTTAGCTAACCATTTGCCCGGACTTTCTTGGTCTTCTTGCAGTTAGGAAAGTTCTTGTTATAAGTTCTCACCACTGGGCTATCGGTCAAGAGACGTCTGTCACTTCTGGGATGAAGCATTCTAGAGGTTGTACGTGACCCCTCCCCACCGGCTCTTCCTTGCCTGATTGAAGATATCATGTGTTCCAGAAAACAGAGCCATAAGATGGCGGACCTCCTGGACTTCCCGAGTGGTGCTGGGATGGAGCTCCTCACAAACTCACATGGGACACATAATGAGACAGAAAAAAAATTTTCTTGTGTTGAGCCACTGAAATTTTAGGGTTGTTTGTTATTCAACATACACTAGTCTATCCTAACCAAAATGAGGGTGTATCTTATATATCTCATACCTTTTGTAGCTTTGCCCTCTTTCTCAGTATAAAAGGCTTTGTTTATTTTTAAAATAGTTTTCATGTAATTTCTATCTTTTATGATATTAACAGGTATTATTTTCTTTTGGTAATTTTTGCCTGATAAATCGTGTTTACTCTTTAATGTTTGTTTATTTTTGAGAGAGAGACAGAGCGTGAGCGGGGGAGGGGCAGAGAGAGAGGGAGACACAGACTCCAAAGCAGGTTCCAGGCTCTGAGCTGTCACAACAGAGCCTGATGCAGGGCTTGAACTCACGAACCTCGAGATCGTGACCAGTGGTGAGAACTTGTAACAAGAACTTTCCTAACTGCAAGAAGACCCAGCCGAAGTCCCACGCTCAACCGACTGAGCCACCCAGGCGCCCCATTGCTTTTACTCTTGATTATCAACCTTTCTGTATTAAATTTGTGTCTCTTGTAAATAACATGGCACTAGATTTGAGGACTTTCAACTTCAATTTGTACTTATTGTGAATTACTGATAAATGTGGATTTGTTTTTGCTATCCTATTACCATGCTTTCTCTGTGCTTCTAATTTTTGTTTTCTGCTTTCTGTTGGATCAAGTTTTCTTCATTCAAGTTTTTGCAGTTTTCATTCTATGCCTCTAGGGGTTATCCTTGAATTATTAATGCATATCTCAATTTTTTCTTCCTTCACGAATTCTGCACTTCCTCTTGGGGCAGATTGTATTTCCCATGGATTGCCATAATGTTATCTCTCATTGCATCAAGATTTGGAGTCTGTTTCTTCACCATCTTGAATCTGGGAAGGGAGGCTTTATGATAACGTTGACCAATAGAATACGGCAGAAGTGACAGACGTGCCTGGTCCAGGTGTGGCTCTTACCTGTTCCAACAGCTTCTGTTCCTGGCTCTTCGAAGCTAGCCACCATGTAAGAAGTGCAACTTGCCCAAGACTATTATTCTGTGAAAAGACCTGGCTGTGTGGAGAGGCCCTGGGAGGAGGTGTAGTGTACAGCCAGAGGGCAAGGTGCATCAAGGCACTGGAGAGCGAGGGAAGGAAGAGGAGGGTCTAGCCCTAGCCACTCCAACGAACGGTACATGTGACAAAGCCCCCAGCTGAGCCCTTCCTGAAGTCCAGTCCCACAAAATCCTGAGTAATATAAAATGAATGTTTTTAAGGTTGCCTCATTTTAAGAAAGTTTGTTATACAATAGACAACTGGGACATTCTCCCAGTCCATTGTTGATATTATATGGAATTTTAGTTCCAGATTTTATTTAAAAACCATTTAAAAATGGGTACTTTTTAAAGACAGAAGGCTTGGGGTGCCTGGGTGGCTCAGTCGGTTGAGCCTCCAACTTTGGCTTAGGTCATGATCTCACGGTTCTTGGGTTCGAGCCCCGTATTGGGCTCTGTGCTCCAGGCTCAGAGCCTAGAGTCTGCTTCGGATTCTGTGTCTTTCTCTCTCTCTCTGCCCCTACCCTGCTCTCTCTCTCTCTTTCTAAAAAATAACCATTAAAAAAATTTAAAGACAGAAGCTTGCCAATTTATTTAAACTTTTTAATTTTGAGGTAATTGTAGACTCACTTGTGATTATACAGATAGATCCTACGTATCCTTTGCCCACTTTTCCTGAATGATAACATCTTGCAAAACTATAGTACAATGTATAATCAGGAAATTGGCATTGGTACAGTCAAGATACAGAACATTTCCATCACCATTAGGATCACTTGTGCTGCCTTTTTATAGCTGCACCCACTTCTGCTCTCATCTCATTAAACCCTGGAAACTACTAACCTGCTATCCATGTTTATAATTTTGTCATTTCAAGAACGTTATGAAAATGGAATCATTCCATACATAACCTGCCAGGATTGGCTTTTTCTCACTCGGTATAATTCTCTGGAGATTCATCCAGGTTGCTGTGTGTCTCAATAGCTCATTCGTTTTTGTTGCTGAGTGGTATTCCATGCTGCGCCTAGTCCGTGGTTGGCTTAGCCATTCATGCATTAAAGGACAACTGGGTTGTTCCCAGTTTTGGGCTATCATGAAAACAGCTCTGTGAACATTTGTGTATAAGTTTTTGGGTGAACTTAAGTCTTTATTTCTTTGGGATAAATGCTCAGGAATGTAATTGCTGGTTTGTATGATAGTTACATGTTTAAGTTTTTAAGAAACTGTCCAACTGTTTTTTCAGAGCACATGTGTCATTTCACATTCCCACCAACATCGTGCGAATGATTCAGTTTCTCTACATCCTCACCATCGTTTGTTGTGTCACTATTTTTTTTTTTTGTTTTGTTCTGTTTTGTTTGTAAATTTTAGTCATTCTTATAGGTATGTAGGGGTATCCCACTGTGGTTCTAATTTGTATTTCCTTAATAGTTAATGATGCTGAACGTCTTTTTATGTACTTATCTGTCATCTGTATGCCTTCTTCAGCAAAATGTCTCTTCATGTCCTTGTCCACATTTTATCGGAATGTTTGTTTTTTATTGTTGAGTATTGAGAGTTATCTATGTAATATTTTGTCAAGGACTTTTGCATTTATACTTATCATGGATATTGGACCGTAGTTTTCTTTTCTCGTATTCTCTTTGTCTGGTTTTGGTATCCCAATAATACTGGCTAAAGAAAATGAACTGGCAGATGTTCTGTCCTGATGTTCTGTTCTGATGGGGAGGACATCGCTTAGAATTGGTAATTTTTCTTTAAATGTTTTGTGGAAATTTCTGTGAAATCCTCTTGGTCTAGAGATTTTTTTGTGGAAGGGTTTTTTATTTACAAATTCAATTTTCTTAATAGAGAAATTTTTCTTAATAGAGAATTTTCTTAATAGAGAATTTTTCAAATTCTCTAGTTTGTGTTGGTTGAGAAATTGGTTCATTTCATCTTAGTTGTCAGGTGAATGTGTGTCCAGTTTGGTCTTCCCTTATTATTCTTTTGTCTGGAGGATCTGTAGTGATGGTCTTTGCTCATTCTGAATGTTGGTAACTTACGTCTTCTTTCTTCTTTCTTTGTCAATCTTGCTAGAGATTTGCCAATTTTATTGAGCTTTTCAAAGAACTGGGTCTTTATTTCATTGATTTTCTCTATTGTTTTTCCGTTTCTAATGTCATTGATTTCTGTTCTAATTTTTATTATTTCCTTCCTTTTGCTTACTTGTGGTTCATTTGACTCTTCTTGAGGTTGTCGGCTTATTGACTTGAAACTTTTTCTCTTCTCTAACATATGCATTTAGCACTATAAATTTATCTTGTTTTGGATTCATTGGACTTCTTGACTCTGTGGAACAGTGTTTTTCATCAGTTCTGAAATTTTAACTAATTTTCTCTTCAAATGCTGCTGTGGCCCTATTTCTCCTTTCACCTGCTAAGTCTTTAGGTAAGTACTTGCAGCCTTCTTTATTTTTTGTTTTTTACCTTCTCGTCTGCACCAGCAATCTCTGTCACTCCATCCTTCATTGTGGATAGTTTTCTTTTCCAGTTCATTTTTTATCTGTGTCAAATCTGTTAAACCAATGTACTAAGTTTTAAATTTTTGTTACTTTATTTCTTAAATCTAAAAGTTCCATTGGATCCTTTAAAAATCTGTTTTAGAGGCACCTGGGTGGCTCAGTCAGTTAAGCGTCTAACTCTTGATTTTGTCTCAGGTCATGATTTCATGGTTCGTGGGTTTGAGCTCTGCATCTGGATCTGCATTGACAGCACGGAGTTTGCTAGGGATTCTCTCTCTCTCTCCCTCTCTCTCTGCCCCTCACCTGCTTGCACGTGTGCTCTCTCTCTCAAAATAAACAAATAAAACATTTAAAAAATCTGTTTTATACTTTAAACTTTAAAACTCTGACTCTCTTGATAATTTTTTTCTTCATATGTAAACATAGTAAATTTATGCAATCTCAAGATTTGAAGTCTTTGTAAAACTATGACAGTCTATAGACTGTAGTCTATATTTCTGTAGTCCATAATTTCCCATGGATATCACTTATGGCATTTACTTCCTTTATGTATCTGGTTATCTTTGACTTAACCTTGAATTTGAAAAGTTTACTGGATGAATGATCTGAGGCCTAATAGATATTTGGCTTTTGCCAGAAAGACTTTGCATTGGATTCCAGGTGCTTGGAGTACTACCAGTTTAAGACAACTCCAAACCAAACTCACCACTTGAAACTTCCTGGGGTGCCTGGGTGGCTCAGTTAAGTGTCCAACTTCAGCTCAGGTCATGATCTCATGGTTCGGGAGTTTGAGCTCCACATCAGGCTCTACACTGGTGGTGTGGAGCCGGCTTGGGATTCTCTCTTTCTCCTTCTCTCTCTCTCTCTCTGCCTCTTCCCCACTTGCTCTCTCTCTCAAAATAAATAAGTAAACTAAAAAAAAAAAAAAAAGACTTGAAACTTCTTAAGAAATGAAGGAGATGCAGGAGATCTTAATTGGGCTGCAATTTTGTGGTGGGACTGGTATGTATGAGGGTACAGTCCTTTGTAGTCTAGAATATTATGGGGTAAATCTCCTATTAGACTTCTTATTTCATGTGGTCTCTGGGATTTGACTTCTTTCTCTCTCCTGAAGGCCAGCAAAACAAAAATCCAAAATTTATAGGGGGGATCACTACTCTCAGAGTGAAAGAGGCTTCTGTCTTTATTTGTACCTCTGGGATCCTGATTTATCTTCATTGTAGGTCCAATAAGTCCTTACTATCATATCAGTTCTTTGATTCTTTTAAGAATATATGTATATATTATATTTTATCCTATTAAAAAATAAGTTTTTATCAGGAGCACTGGTCTGAATAACTTAATGCAGCATTCAGAAAACAGGATAGATGGGCTTTGTTAAGAGAGTAAATGTCGTAGAACTTACACATTTTGGGGAAAGGTACTCCCTTTTATTGTTTGTCTCTCTGGCTTTACTTCTTCTGAGGTCAGCTGGAATGGGTTTTCATCTCATCGGAAGTAGTAAATTCCGAAATCCAAGTGTTTTTCTGAGACTGTTGTGTGTGTGGCATGGGATAAATGAATAATTAATAGATAGTGTCATTCTATCTTCTGTGTGTCCTTGAGATTCAGATTTCTCATCAGAGAATTAAGGAGATGCATACATATGTAATAGAAAAGTAATTAATTAAAAAACCTTATGGTACCTAACTTGAATCAGAAGTATCTATAATATAAAGTCATAAGGTATTTTTTCCTTTCTTCTTCTTCTTCTTCTTCTTCTTCTTCTTCTTCTTCTTCTGTATATATCATCTAAGAGGCATGAAAACAACAACCAAGCCAGTAGCAGTGAGCCCTGCTAGTACCCAGATTGTTTCTTGACATGTTATTTCTTAGAGATAGGCTGATTCCATGTTTGGGTAGAAAGTATACATGATGATTCTGGAACATTGTTAAATCAGATAGCGAGGAAGCTTTCAAAGACTAGCGATATCATGGAAAGAAGGACCTAGAAACCAACTCAAAGAACAATTTGAGCTTCCCAGAGCAAAGTCTAAGTGAATCCTCACATGTATTCTAACTGGTCAAGCCCAGCTTCATACAGTCTTACACTGGGTGTGGCTTCCTTGTAGTCAGTATAGATTTCTCTCTCCCTAGGACCTTGCCCTGCTAAAGCAAGGCTGACCTGAGTCAGCAGCTGAGTTTTCCAGGTTCCTTGGTTTAATAATAGTCTCTGCCTAACCTGAATCAGTACACAGAGGTGCTAACCTGCTCTCTGTCAGCACAGGCATCCTGGGAGATATTTCTCTAGTAAATATGTCCCTCTTGTAACCTGTCTCATAGCTGTCAAAATTTTTGTTTGATGTCATGTTATCTCTTATTCTTTTCTATAGTTTTCCCCCACATACTTTGTAGCTAACATTTAAGTGCTTTCTTTGCTACATTATCTTCCCTAACTTTCCCAACAGCCTCATATATAATACCCACATATTACTAGGTCTAGTTCCTGAGTGAAATATTTTTCATTTTTGGATGAAAAAAAATTAAAGTTAGGAATAAGCTGGACAGCTGGCAAGAACCTAGTCGTTCCTTCAATCATTTACTCTACAAATACATATTGAAAACCTACTCAAGCCAGGTTCTATGCTAGGCACTGGGATACATGGGGAATAAAAACATGAGCCCTAATCTCAAGGAGCTTGCAGTCTAGACAGAAGACTCAACCTCAATTTAACAATCATATGAGTGAATTATTAATGCTAATTGTTGTTTAGTGCTATGTTTAGCATATGGAGCAGACCTATCATTAGAGCTATGGAGGCAAAGTACAAGGTGCTATGCAAGCATTTAACTGGGCTGTCTAATCAAGGGATGACAGAAGGTTTCTGCAAGGGAAAGCTTTTGAGCTGAGATCCCAAGGATGAATAGACAGTAACCAGAAGGAGGGGAGAGGAGCTGGAGCACATGGAATGAGTGTAAGAGTGATATAAATAATTCTAGAGATGTTCTCATGGGCTAGATCAATAAGACTTAGATCATGTTAAGAATTTTGTACTATACACAGACTTAATAGAAATGGGAGGGTATTCAAGGATTTTAATTGGGTCACTGTGTGTGTGTGTGTGTGTGTGTGTGTGTATGTAGGCTGCTCTTGCTGCTGTGTTTAAATCAAGAATTAAGTGTATAAGCTATCTTGTGAAATGCTACGTGGAACAATACATTTGTGGTCAATCAATGAGTAGATGATACTCTAAGAACATTCCTCTCACATTACAGGAAAACATGTCTAGTCTAGGATAAAGCATTTCTAGTTTTGTCATTTCTCTCCTGCTTTTCATTGAGGGATATATGGTTTCAGTAATATGTAGCCTGAGGGCTCTATTTTCTGGTAAAGTCTATATTCTCTTCTTCTCTGGGAAACATCTACCCCAACCATGTTGGTTTCTATTGCCTAATCCCCCTCTCCCGCTGTTTCTGAATGCTCACTGTTTCTGCTTAATGTTTCTGAGAAGATTTCTGAATGCTTACTCTTTCTCAAAGTTACCCTACAAACTCTTCAGCGTGAAATCCACACACCTCTATTCTCCAGTGCCAGGGTGTCTTCTCCATTTGATGGGCATCAGAGCCCCCTACTGGGAGAAACAGCTCAACCACATAAATACCAACACAAAGGGCCAGAGTCCTGTAACTTTGGTGCATTTGTGTGGTGGGTGGTTTACTCAACCAATGTTAAATGCAATGCTGCGCCAGCTAGAAAATCTACTTGTCACCTTTGCAATACCTCTGACATAAAATTACAAATAATTAGCTTCTCATCTGCAACATTTTCCAATTACTCTGGATTGAAGACTCATCATAACAATGAGTGCATATCACAAATTTAGTCTCAAAAAAATCTGGAATTGATGTTAAGAAATAATTCAGTCCAGTCTTCTGCTTCAAGGAAAAGAACATCTAACATCTTCAGGATGCTGAGTTCTTTGTTCCATTCCTAAAATTTCCCAGGAAGGATACTCCACAATATCATCAAAAACCAAATTCTATCTTTTTTAGTAATCCAATGGTTTTGTACATTTGATAAAAATATCTTTTATAATTTTATTTTACTTTATTTTTTTGATTGTTTATTTATTTATTTTGAGAGGGAGAGAGAGAGAGAGAGCAAGTGGGGAAGGGGCAGAGAGAGAAGGAGAGAGAGAATCCCTAGTAGACTTCACACTGTCAACGTAGAGCCCAACACAGGGCTTGATCTCACAAACGGTGACATCATGACTTGAGGTGACATCATGACCTGAGCTAAAATCAAGAGTCAGATGCTTAACCAACTGAGCCACCCAGGTGCCCCAATAAAAATATCTTTTAAAACAAATTTATTTTAGAATAGTTTTATACTTACAGAAAAGTTACAAAGATAGTATAGAGAGTTCCTGTATGTCCCTCACTTAGTTTTCCCTATTGTTAACATCTGACATTACCATGGTTCACTTGCCACAATTAAGGAGTCAACATCGGTATATTACTATGAACTAACCTCCAGCCTTTATTTGGATTTCACTAGTTTTCTCTGAACATCCTTTTTCTGATCCAGGATCCCATCCTGGATACCATGTTATATTTCACTGTCATGTCTTCCGGGCTCCTCTGCTCTCTGACAGTGTCTGTGACTATGTTTTGGTTGATTTTGATGGTTTTGAGGAGTACTGGTCATATGTTTAGTAGAATGCTCCTCCATATGGATTTGTCTGTTTTTCTCATGGTTACACTGGGGTCATCAGTTTTGGAGAGAAAGACAGCAGAGGTCAAGTACACTCCCATCATGTCATATCTAGGAACACACTATTAACATGATTCATTGCTGAAGAGGTTAGCTTTGATTGCCAGGAGGAAGTGGTGTTTGTTGGATTTCTCCACTGCAAAGTTACTTTTACTTGTTTTTATTTAAAAAATGTTTATTTATTATTGACAGAAAGAGAGGGCGAGAGTGCGTGCAAAAGCGGGGCAGAGAGAGAGGGAGACAGAGGATCCAAAGCAGGCTCTGCGCTGACAGCAGAGAGCCCCAAGTGGGGCTCAAATTCACAAACCACGAGATCATGACCTGAGCCCAAGTTAGCGCTTAACCGATTGAGCCACCCAGGTGCCCCTACTTTTTGTGGTTTAATTTAAATTTCTTTCCTTTTATTTTATAGAGAAACTTGTGGGCTTTCCTTTCAGAAGAGGGAAGGCAGTGTAAGCTGGTGACGAAGGACATCTTTTAGGAACCAGAGAGGTCTAGATTTGTGAGCAGTTTTGCTGCTCTGTGTGATCCTGGGCAAGTTATTTCCTAAGCTTTACTGTCAGAATTTGTAAGGTGGGATAACAGTATTTCCCTCAACTGTTACGCCAAGGGTCAAACAACACCGTGCACATGAAGAAAGCCTTTACTGGCCACCCGATGAACCAACATGCAGCTAACTCTCATACTCAAATGCTTGCTATTATTGCTAATGTTAATATGATAGCCATGATCATAAGCACTGTGTATTTACTTCAAAGCCACTGCTGAGTTTATTCTTCAGTCAGTAGCAGCATTCCTCAGCATGCAATTCATTCCATTAATATGCCGGCCTGGGCTTGGGGCCTTTGGGCTAAATGGCTGAGCCTGGCTGGTTCATTCAGTCATGGGTTTAACAATCTTCGCTGAGCTCCTCCTAGGTCCTGAGGATACAGTGTTGAATCAACACACCGAGTGTGGCTGTAGCCCAGCCAGTCGGGTGGAGAATGTTCAGAGAGAGGGACATGGGAGCTGTGTGTGGGGTTAGGTCAGGTGAGACCATGAGGGTTAAGTGTGAGGACAGCCTTGATCACTCACTCCTTCCTTAGCTGCAAGTCAGATAGTCTTGAGCAAGAAAGCATTTTATTCATGGATAAAATTCACTCTTTCAAGTCCATCACCATAGGATCAGAATAGCCCACCCAGACTAATGACTTCACCGGGTCTCCCCTTCCACCTTGTTCTGTGCTTGAAGTGACTAGAAAGTTGTTTTCAAACTTAGGATATATTAGTGTGAACTGAGGGAGTCCTTACACATGTATTTTACATCCTGTTCCTCATTATTTCCCATATTGTTGTTTCCCATATTGTTCATCTGAGTCTGAGTTCACACTCTCTTCCTTACTGCGGTGTGTTTCAATCATGTATTTGGAGATTTTTTTTATTGTGAATGTATATTCTTTTGGAAGTTGTCTTTTAAGAGGGTCTTGAGACCTGGGTTCAGAGTATTCCTCCAGGGAGGATATGAGTTTATGAGTGTAATTCCACCAAACACTTAGTGTAACTATCAATTTGGGACCACTTTAAAGTGTATCTGTACCTTAGGTATTCGGGTCACACTGGTGGTTGGATTTGGGTCCAAGAGCTCATGAGAAGGCTTGTCTGTAGTTAGGTCATCTGGGACTGAGAAGTGGGACCAGGGAAGGGAGACCGTATCCTTTCTGTACTTTATCTAGAACCAATGTCACCACTTACAAACATCTGTACCGACTCCTTCTAAAAGGTATTTTTCTTTGATAGTTTATTTACTAAGGTTTTCCTAGTTTATCTGCCACTGTGGATCTCTGATTCTAACCCTGGACTTTGTCCCTATTGCAGGAGTAGCACAAATCCTTCCTATGGTCTGTTCTTTTTTTGTATGGCCTTTGAGCTAAGGATAGTTTTTACATTTTTAAAGAGTTAACAAACAACAATGAAGGAAAGGTACAGAAATTACATGTGACCCACAAAGCCTAAAATATTATCTGGCCCTTTACAAAAAAAAAAAAAATGTGGAACCCTAGACCATCAGGAATCAGCATATGCACTCAGAGCAAACTCCATTTCTGATGTTCATTTTCCCCTTGGGTAGAACTTTCTTGTAGTCTCTAGTTTCCAAAAGTCTCTCTCACTTTACCACCAGCTTAGTTATTCATCTTAAAGGAAATTTCTAATATTTGATATCCATATTTTTAAAATTTATTTATTTTGAGAGAGAGAGTGAGAGAGAGAGAGAGAGAGAGCACGTGGGCAGGGGAGGGACAGAGAGAGAGGGAGAGAAAATCCCAAGCAGGCTCCGTGCTGTCAGCACAGAGCCCAACACAGTGCTCAAACTCACGAGCTGTGAGATCATGACCTGAGCTGAAATCAAGAGTCAGAAGCTTAACATCCTGAGCCATCCAAGTGTCCTGATCTCCATATTTTTAAGTGTTCTGTAGTTTAGGGGGTTTTGTGGACATCTATTTCCCCATGTTATATGAAAAAGAAGTCCTATACATCTGTCATTTACTTCCTGTCAAGCAAGTCTCAGAGCCATAGCAGGGGCTAGGACAAGGGCAGGCTGTTGTCTGAAAGCACAAAATAATAATTTTTTTTTTGCAGGAGTGAGTCTAGAAAGTAATAACTCACATTGGTATCTTTAGGCAGTGAGCTTTCTTGCACAGCTAAGGTTAGACAGCAATCACTGGGGACCCACCTTGTGCGTGGTGGTTTTTGCACATGTGGGTGAGCGTGGGGGTGTGCACGGGTCCCTGCACATGTTACCCCCGTGGTTGCGTCCATCCGATTTTGTCTCCAGATTAGAATTGTTTTGGATCAGGGAGATTTCCTGACTACATAATAATCTTCCTGTCAATATACTAAAGTCCAACTTTCAGCTCTTGCTTTTCATTCCTGAGATTTTTGAGCAGTCTGGAGATGCCTACCCATTTATGGAAGGAACATGGTGCGGCCCAGAGAACTCTAGCAAAAGGGTCAGGAACCTTAAGTTCTAGCCCTCACTCTGGTCCTCATTAACATTCTCCCTTGTCTCCTCCTTGTTTCAAACTAAAGGAATAAAAAAGAGGGGAAGAGAAAGTGAGGAGGCAAATGGACCACTTTCAATCTGCCCATCGTAAAGGGAGGGCTGTGTCTTCTCAGACATCAGCCCAGGCCCAGCGTGATGGGATCTTATTCTCAGGTCTACCTCTATTGTGTTCTCACATTCTGTTAATTGGCTGCTCTGCTCTCACATGTATTTATAGATATTGATGCCATTTCTAAAGCTCCGAATTATGTGGGTGATTTTATTTAGAGGTCTGAGACCGTTGGCTCCCACTAGATCTATAACATCAATGACAGCTGTGTTGTGTATACAGCTCTATAGCAACCAAAAGCAGCTGCCTGCCCGTGAAAGCTGCCTCTGGCTTCTCCCCTGACTATTCAGTAAATGATCCCTAAGAACAAAGAAGGCAGGGACATCAGGGGGAGGCAGGAAGGGGGTGCTTAGGTTAAGGGGGCCATGACTATGATCAGACCTTCTGGATGTTCCCACAGGGAGAGGATGGGAATGTTTTCCACAACAAAAAGGTCTGAGAGCCTTGGGGAGTTGAATTTTTACCTCCCCGTGTGCCAGCCACCAGGCTCCCATCGGTTGGAGACTCAGGGAGGCACCCGCCCTGTGCAAGGTGCTGTGACCGCAAATCAATGAAGGGACATCTGCTCACGGTAAGTAGAGGGCCCCCTGGCCTTTGGTGGCATCACTGTCCCTTACTCTCACAGCCACGAATAATGAATCACAGTGAGCCCTGAGGGAGCTTATACCAAGGAGTGTGTTGGAATAAGAGGCAGACTAATTTTGTTCTTGGGTCACTAAGGATCATGGAACAATTGTTCTAAATGTCTCATAAATATGAAACCTCTCTCAGTCCCCTGAGTCTCCCATCAGTGGATCCTCATGCTCTTCTGTGTATAGTAAGTATCCCAGAGTAAAACTAATTCACATTCTTCCCCACCATCTTTGTCCCCCCAATCCCGTGCAATGTATGGCTCAACCACGGCAGGGAGACGAGAAGAGACACCAACACTGGCTTAGAAGGAATTATGAGACCTATATGAGAACTAAACACGTTTTTGTACTTTTAAATAGCAGCTTAGCTCCACATACCCCAAATGTAGGTGTTCATAGACTTAAGAATCGGGGGGCAAAGCTGGCCTTACTTACTGGCTTATTACAAAGCCCTGATGAGTTTTACATTTTCCATTCTTCAAGGGACAGATGTGCTGCATGACTTCCCGAGACAAACGCCACAAAGTGGAGCGTCTCTGTTTCTCCAGGAAAAGTGACAGTAAGCCCCGTAGGCACCCAGGGCTCCCTGGCACACGTGTGGCTCTAGAGCAGTGCCCGGCAGCCTGTTTCCCTGGATGGCTCCACTCAGGTGAAGCGGGCACCAGGTTGTCAGGGCAACCTTCCCCTGAGAGCTGGAACGGGGGCAGGAGAGGCAATGGTCTGTGGGGTACACGAGATAGAGAGGCGGGAAACAGCTCTAGCAGCTTTTTAAAAAAATTTTTTTAAAAATGTTTATTTATTTTTGAGACAGTGCAAGAGACAGAGTGCAAACAGCCGAAGGGGCAGACAGAGGGAGACACAGAGTCTGAAACAGGCTCCAGGCTCCGAGCTGTCAGCCCACAGCCTGATGCGGGGCTTGAACTCACAAACCATGAGATCATGACCTGAGCCGAAGTCGGACGCTTAACCGACTGAGCCACTCAGGCGCCCCGCTTTTTTTCTAGTTTGAACACCAACATGTTCCATATTAGGTGGTCTTGTGCAGTTTTGAAAACTAGGACCTTTGAAAAAGAGGACTGTCATCTATCAGCTTCACGAAAAGCTGAATTAAATGGGTAACTCAATAAAAGCCTTCTAGAAAGTTTTTAATAGCTTTTAATGTACTGTATGAAGCCTTATTCCAACTGAGTTGAACTTGGGACTATGTGGTATTTTCTAACGGATCCCAGGATGTGTCCCACAGAACACATTTTTCCATGTGGGAAACCCTGGTCTGGCAGGAGTGTGGAAGCTGGAGAGATGGTTTCTAGATCCTGGGTAATAGCTCCCATCCCCCCCTCTGCTGTGCGACACACACAGATGTCAGCTTCATTACCAACAATAGGTGTCTGGGAAGATTAAAAGTGCAATAACCAAAGCATAGAGTTTAAAATGACTTCTAATGTGGCACAATCATTACTGTCACTAACAACCCCCTCAGAATATCTTCCTACCTACAAATTTGCTCTAGGAGTGGCCCCTAGAGCAAAGCCTCCAAGGCATTAATATTTCCTGGCTACGGACACAGCAGTTGGCCATTTGGGTAGGAAATAGCTCCAGAAGGCCACACCACTCGCTCAATACAGTTTGACGTTTGCCAGCAGATTCTGGCAGATTCATCTGGACCACCATGTATATGATCTACAGACTGGCCAGAAAGACCTCATGGGGAAGCAGAGTAAACTTCTATCTGTGACATCGTTCATTTTATAGTAAAAGCACACAGACTAATGTTCGGGAGGAAAAAAATAAATCCGTTGAATCTGTTTCTTGCTAGCAGGGAAATCCTAGATCTGCTGGAATCCATGGCTCCCGGAGGGGCACCTGGCCAGGTGGAGGGCTTCAGTGATTGGCTGAACTGCACTGGGCACGTCTGACCCTGGCTGCTCCTTCAAGGGGTGCGTCAGCAATCTTGGATGGGCCAGAGGTTCAAAGGGACACCACGGAGCCTGGCAGTTTGGGGTAGGTGGTAACAGCAAAGAGGGGTGCCTCTCCTTTTTTACCTTCTGTTCTTAACCTCCTCAGGCTGGCAGCTCTCACATTTTTTATTTCTTTAAAAAAAAATTTTTTTTTTAATGTTTATTTATTTTTGAGACAGAGAGAGACAGAGCATGAACGGGGGAGGGTCAGAGAGAGAGGGAGACACAGAATCTGAAACAGGCTCCAGGCTCTGAGCCGTCAGCACAGAGCCCGACGCGGGGCTCGAACTCACAGACCGTGAGTTCATGACCTGAGCCGAAGTCGGACGCTTAACCGACTGAGCCACCCAGGCGCCCCTCACATTTTTTTATTTCTTTAGCATTCCCTTGCTAATTCAAAGGAAGGGCTGTTAAAAATTCCTTAGAGAAGTATAAGTAAGGATAAAAAACGATCTGGCCACCCCGGCCCATTGCGTGGTCCCCTGCTATAACCCCGCTTGGGATAAGCTGCCAGAGACGGCTCAGACAATAATGTTCGGTTCCTCTGAACACTCTTCAGGCTCACTAAGCAGCCATTCTTCTGAACTGATCAAAATCTTTCAATCACTTCACTTAGAGGAACAGAGCTAAGAGGAAGTCAGGTGTCCAGCACCCGGGAGAAATAAAAAAGTCATTAAAATGTCACTTTATATGTTTTGAAAACACAATCATGATTTAACGTTGAATGTCAATTTTTAAAATCCGTAGTGCCACCTCTGGAACTCAAGACGACGCAACGTGTTTAGGAAATAGGCATGACACAGACACAAGCATCTGGTTCCATTTTATTAAAAAACAAAACCAAACAAAATTTTGCAGTGAAATTTCCTGGAATTCACAATCCTTTTCAAATCTTTATAATTGTGGGTTTTTTTTCACCAGTACATAAGAACACAATTGCACGTATTTACATGATAGTTTTCTATATAACAAAAATAGCTGTGTTGTACGATTGTTTTCAACTATCGTCCTTAATATTTCATCACTAGCCCAGTATGAGACAAACTGTTTATGCTCTCCAAACACATAGATAATAGAATAAAGCAAAATAAAAGTCCGTGTCTCCCAACAGAAGACAAATCCCTTTAAAGACAGTTTTTAAAACTTATGTATTTCAAGAGAGATATAAAGTGCTCTGGAAGGAGTAAGGTGGGTGCCTGAGGTGGGAAAGAAGGAAAGAGAAAGAGATTGATACCACCCTCCTCCCCCACCTCCTAACCCCTCCCCCCCACCCGCCCCAAACAAATGATACCTACCGCCTTAACTAATCACTAAAATATACCTGTGACTTTATACAGAAGACAATGTTTGCATAACAGGGCTACATGATCCACTACTAAATTTCTTGGCAACTAAGAGCTAACCAAAATCCAAATTAAAAGTAACCCATGCAAATGACATCAGGAATAGTTTTTGTGATTTTTGAGTCATGTGGCAAATAAATCCAGGAAACTGTCCCATGATCTGACAATGGAGGATGGGAGATAGCATGAAGGCATCACTACGTGTGTGGTCTGGCCAGAAAGACCTCATGGGGAAGCAAAGTAAAATTCTATCTGGGACATCATTTATTTTACAGTAAAAGCACACAAGTGCATGTGTACGGAGGAAAAATGAATCCATTGGATTTTTTTCTTGCCAGCAGGATGATACTAGACATTGGTGGTGCCATTTCTGAATATTTCATAATGGTAAATTCATTCTTTGAGGCAGATTTTTTTTTCAGTGAAAATAATAATGTGTTATATACAAAGGGGTTAAAAGAAGTTGGGCGTTTTTCTTTTCACATTATTGAAATGGCAATTGCTGGGCATGGTCTGCAGTCTATAAAATTGGGTATCACATACATACTGCTTGGGAGGCTCCCCTGGAAACTAGAATCATCCTCCCAGCTCATGAATATCGTAAAGAACAATTCCCATTATTTTTCAGGAAATGAATGGAATGTAACTTTTCACAAGTACAAAATTACTTCAAGTTTTCTAAATATAAGGGACATCCCACTATAAAAATAACAGTCCCTCCCTCCCCTCCCCCCTACATCTCTTTCTAATTATAAAATGGTACAACCATTTCAGATTACTAATGTGAAAGCAGGAAGTAAATATATTATTATGTACATGTACAAAACACATCAGTATTTCACACCATTTACATTCATATGAAAGAAGTCTGTTTATTGATCTTCCTTTGTGATTTGACAAGAACAGAGTTGAAATAAGTTACAAAACCATCAGGCCCTTGCCTTAGAAGTCTGCACAAACATTCCAGCCAGAGGCATCTTCTTTGCAAACAGAGCTAACAATATGCTTCCACGCTTTGCAAAAGAAAGGGCTGCGGATGGTTTCTTCTGTGGGGTTCTCCTTCAACTTTTCCAAGCTTGTGACATTCCTTCCTCTTTTGATAAATGTGGACCAAATTTTCAACTATTGAGGAGACTGTATGATGAAAGGCAAATACCTAGTTGTCGAGGAAATGGTGACCCTAGTCAAATTAGTTGGCTGAAAGAATAACGGCAATTATTCCAGCAGAGGGCACCCTGCCCCCTTGCAATAACATCCTACTGATGCCAACATACACCCAGGCTGCAAAGTCCTTTCGCTGACAGTCCTTCAACCGCTTGACTATCTATTCGTACAGGCGATAGTTTGGTATTTCCTTCAAAAGCGCGGGATACGCTAATTAAGAAACTCTCCTACATGAAAATTCTTTGGCTATTTAAAATCTTCACATTCTCAAACAGAATATTCCGAGTTCCATAAAGCGCTAGTTTTGTCTAAAACTTTTTGAGGGAAAAGGGGACTAAACACCAGACTTTAAAGATGGTGTGGTACTAAGGCCACGATACGCTTTTTAGATTTCTGGATTTAGTAAGGTCAATCACCAGCCTGCAAGACAGAACCCCTTAAGGTTTCACAGTTCCGTCTGACTAGGCAACCCACCTTCGCTTTTCTTTATGAGAACGTTAGGAGAAAATTAAAGTAGTCAATGGAAGAACATGTGTCCATTTGGATGGTGATTGGTCTTTGGTTTACACAGCACACATGGTCCCCACATTTTCCCTGCTTCTCCAAGCCCTTCAATTCAATAAGGATGACAAGACCACAGACATTCTGCCAAGCAGTGATTCTGGGTGACTTAAGGTGAGCTACCTTCTTTACAGAAGTTCTCTCTTGCTCTGTTCAGACCTGTGGACCTCTTGAGAGATTATATTCCTGCCTGATCATTATCAACACGTATTTATCAGGTAGCCATTGAGTGAATGGCTCTGCAGTAAGTGCAAAGCATCAATAGTAGCATAAGGGTGAAAAGGTCTTTGATCACTGAGATTCCTAAAAAAGCCACTTGATTGAGGCATAGTTCACAGGGTGATAAAGAGAGATGTGAGTGATGTCATTGGATTTTTTGCAGAACAACCAAGTTTTGCAAGTAAAGGGCTTGATAATTAAGGATCTGTATCTAGGATCTGGAATCTAGGATCTTTAGTTTTGGGATAATTTAGTGCCATCAAAAGGGTCAAAGTGGAAGTGAGGCTACCAATCTGTGGGTCTTTACAAATTACTGTTCCTGTTACAAAGGGCCTGGGGTTGTGAGATGGGGAGACAAGCAGGCAAAGAGAAGAGGTAAGTGATGCTGAGAAACTCATTCCTGCTTCTCACAATTTATTTTTCAGGCAATCCCAACCTTCTTTGCAACCATGAGTGTTTAACTCATGAGTGTTAAAGTCCTTAAAATACACACACACACACACACACACACACACACACACACACACATACACACACACACACACACCAAAACACCAGGTCAGCTCTAAACCTAGGGGATGAGCATGTACTTGGGAAGAGCACCCATGTTCATATCCTGCCACCCTCTTTCTCACTTTCTGCAGGCTAGTATTCCCACCTCCTTTTAAGTACCATCAATGACACGTCTGTGACACAGAGCACTGCACAAGGAACTTTTGTCCCTCACCTTGGGAGAATGGCCTCTTTGTCTCTTTTTCAGTCTTAAGGAAGAAGTGGCCTCTCAGATCACTTACGAAGAGGAAGTTCTTGTGCTAAGAAGCTGAATTAAGAAGCATGAATGGACATCAGATACAGCACAGCCCATACATTTTTCTAAGATGTCCAAATCTTGGGGGCCTGTGGTGAACTAGGAAGGTCACAAATGCTGAAGGTAGAAAATGGTAGATCTACGCAGCATTCTGGAATTGTGACTTTGCCATTACTTGCCTAGGAGACCTTTCTGGCAAGGAAGCCTGAAAAAAAAGGCAACAGCTATAGGTGGTCTGCAATTAAGTTAATGATAAGAGAAGTGAAAACATGGCTAACTCCATTATGGAGGAAGTTAATTTGCCTTTATAGTAAACTGGTTTTCCTCATCAGAAGTGCAAATATAGACATTGCCACACAATAAAAAGAAGAAAAACACCAACAACAGTAACAACGGTAATCACAATAATGATGACTGTATAGATCCAAAGCCACCGAGGTTTTTGTCCTGAAAGATGGGAACAGAATGTATGTAGGTGTGTATACAAGAAAGAGGCAGTCAGAGAAAGCCAGAGATAGATATAGATACAAACACACACACACACACACACACACACACACACACACACACACACAAAAGAGAAAGAAATCTAAGTGAGAACATATAAAAAATGTTAGTGGAAATTGCCTCAGGGGCCCTAGTACCACAGAGGGCTGGGTCCTCGCTCTAAAGAGGATGTGACTCTGTATCTCAGGTTTTTGGAAAGAGTTTTGATTTAATGAGATTTGTTTGTTTGCAGTCAAGGTGATGGATTCAATAGATAACTAAATGCTTTTTGTTTTTTATGCTCTGTAAGAATTTTCATCTAAACATAACTCATAAATAAGAAAGAATCTTGTATTAGGCTCTCTGTCACCATTTTTTGGTTCTGAAGACAGGTCGGCTGCAAGAATGCCTGTACTGACTAAAGTAGCCACTGGGCACTGAACCCAGACACGTGAGCATTCAGAATGAGGGAAGTGCTGAAAACAACACAAAACAAACAGAAAAACCTCTCTGGACAGAGATTTGCCTCCATGGTTACCATCGTGACTAGGTGATATCAGAATAGGTAGGTAAGTCTTGCAACTAATCATATATATATTTTTTAAAGATTTTGTTTTTAAGTAATTTCTACACCCAGCGTGGGGCTTGAACTCACAACCCCAAGATCAAGAGTTGCATGCTCTATGGACTAAGCCAGCCAGGTGCCCCTCCACTATTCACTTTCTGCCTTCTCCCAACTCCCCGTCTTCCTGCCTCGGTGACAGAATTAATATTTCAGGGGCGACCAAGCCCCAGAGACTAAATCAATGTTCGGATGCTGTATTCATGATCAGGGCTCAGTTCTTCTCAAAGGGATCAGCCACACAGAAGAGGCAAGTCCTAGAGGTCAGTTTTTCCGAGGGAATGGAAATGCTTCTTTTCTTGCCCCCGGCCTTGGGGTGAGAGAGGACGCTGACTTCTGAGTTGAGAGCTGGCAGTTGTAAGCTGTCAGGATTCACCCAACAGGGCTGGGTGGTCACAACCCCAAAGACTTCTTCTCAATAAGGCCACTCAGAGTCTATGTAACTTCCCACCTGCCCGCCCCCAAGTCCCCAGGGGGGCACTGGCACTGGGAAAAGACCTTCTGCCAATCAGGAGGCAGGAGAATGAGGGGGCTGAGGTGAAGCTGGAGGACTAGAGTCTGGAATTCTTTTCCGCTCCCGAGTGCCGCCTACCCCTCTAAGGGTTTGTCGTAGAAGTGACAGAGACAATTTTGTTGCAGCACCAAATCCACATGGTTTGTGTCACTTAAAAAAAAAAAAACAACAACAAACAACAACAAAAACAACTGGTCAGAGGAGTCACAGTGACAGTAATGGACATCAATGTGTGGTTAGAAAGGTCAAGCAGGAATTTCAAAAAGAGTGGCTTGAATATTTATGCATCACAAAACAAACAGATCTTTGGGCCTCTCATTAGGCAACTTGGGTGGAGTCTAGTTCTCTCTGGAGGTAATTAGGTTTTACCTTCTCTTCTTTGTGAGGGTCAGGGAATCTTGTGAGAATCCTGGAGCAGCTCTGCTCCGGACCACGGGCCAACTGTGGCTATTGGGACAGAGCTGGAGACGCGGCCAGTGCAAGGGGAGGCATGCTTTGAGTGTAAAGCACATAATGCATTTAGAGGATTTAGTACCCAAAAGAATGTAAGGTATTTCATTAATACTTTTTACACGTTGAAACAAAAAGATTGTATTACTAAAATGATTTTGAACTGTTCCTTTGTACTTTTTCAAATGTAGCCGGTAGAAAATGTAAAGTCTACATCTGTGACTTGCATTATATTTCTATTGGATAGCGCTGGTCTGGACACTCACTACAGAAAAATGCACATCTCTAAATACGCATAAAGTCTGCATATACTTCTAGAGGGCTTCCAGCTCAGAATTTCCTCTGCAGGGGAGGTGGTGAAGAAGCTATGGAAGGTTTTCATTTCTTTTAAACCCTTCTACGCCGGTTAAAAAAAAAATTTTTTTTTTTTTAGACTACCAAAGCACATGAAAATCCTCCAGAAACAAACCTTTGGTAAATGGAGAGCCTCCTAGGCTCAGGGATTTTGCAGCAGAACCTCCTTGGGGTAAAGTCACGAACCTCACGTTATCTACGCAGCATTCTATAGGGGCTGCTGCAGCCACAGCATACATATGCAACCAATTCCTGATTCCTGATTTACCCGGTCACTGGCAGGAAGAGACAACACTCCTCACAGGGAGAACTATGCAATCCAAGAGGCATTTTCTCTCCTGGGCATGGAATACAATGTAGATCGTTCCTTTGCTGTTGAATTATCCCTCTAATTCCACTTGACTTAAGTTAATACCAAAATGTGTTTCAGGCCGAGCTGAATGGAGGAGGATACACGATGCAGCTCTAGCCCGCCAAGAAAAAGCAACACTTTGAGATGAAGAATTCCATACCGAGAACTAGGATTTGAAGGTATCCAGAGATGACAAACTCTGTGACTAACAGCAGCTTTAACATAAGGCAAACCAAAACCACTCCTTGGACTTAAAACTTCAATCATTTAGTTATTCATTCTCAGCAATGCAGGAATGCTGAGTCCCAGAAGCCATTAGGGCAGGTTACGTGTCAAGTCAGTGCCTCCCTAACCTGAACGAAGTCAGCTATCTGTCATGGCCATCTCAAAAAACCAGATCCCCCTGGCAAAAAGCTCATTAGTGCTCTAAAGGCCAGAAGGAGCCTTGGGCATCACCGTGTTAAACTCCTTCATTTCACAGACGGAAAAGATGAGGCCCAATAAGCAGGTGGCTCATCTAGGACTCTTGACGCTCCATTCAGTGCTGTCTTCATCCCTCCCTGCCTGCCTTCGCACATGGACACCAGATTTCATTACAGGAAGTGTTAGGCGCCCAGGGAGAGGTGACATTTCTGAAGGTGGTAATCACTTTCCTTGCCTTGCTGCCTACTTAGAGAGCATCAAATAGGAAATCGTTAAAGATGGTGAGACAAAAGCAACCAGTGGTCCCCCTGACATACACTCTATGTTTCAGCAGGCAGCAGGGATTTACGGCACAACCAAATTCCTGTTTTTGGATGAGTGTTTGTGTAATGAGGTGAGAAAGCCTCATCAAATACGTAAATAACTCAGTGAAGAAAGCTTCTTTCTTAGTAACCCACGCAGCCGCAGGCCTTCTTACAGAGGATGAGGTGACCTGTGATTGTCCAGGGAAAGCATTCACTCCCTTAGTCATCTATGCATATGGATAGTCGAAACGTATTACAAAATTGCCCACTGAAAAAATAGCACATCTCTGTCATAGTTACAAAAAAAGAATAAAAACATAAAGAGTTTAAAAACACCGGTGGGTTTTAGTATTGATTTGATACCTCTTTTCCTTTCCCTCTTTGTCTCTCTCCATCAGGAGAAGCCTGGTTAGCAAATTCCCATGCTGTACTCTTTAGATCAAATGGTTTATCAAATCACGCGTCCCTCCTCAATTGGTATTTACATGTACTCAGGGAGCCCTGGAAAGCTACCTGCTAAGGATTCACCTGAACCCTTCCTTGAGGTCTGGCGAGGTTCGACAGAAGTGTGTTGGAATTAAGGTAAAGGCTAGGTGCTATTGCAACCCCCACTGTGCTGGACACTGGGCTCAAAGATGATTGGATCTCTTCTGAAGCCTCCGTCTCCTGCAGGAGCCACTTGTGGAGGTAACAAAAGACTGTTCTAGCCTTGGGGAGACCAACATAACAGACATTTTGCTTTGGGGAAGAGTATGTGGTATCTGGTCTTAACACGAGGCTTGCAGTTCCAGTTACAAGCCCTACAGTCGTGAAGAATGGCGCTGCTGCCCTGAAGGGGACTTCTGAGTTTGGAATTGCCTCCAAAGACTGTGAAATCCAGGCAGAATCAAGTGCCTCCCTAGAGCTTCCTTCGCATGTCACATGGGCCGTTAACAGAGCCTGGTAAGTAGAAGCCAGCATGATGTAGATGAAAATAGCAAATAGTAGCCTCAGTGGATTCAGAGCTCAGGGTTGGGGTCTCTGGCGGCTAGGATTTTTGAGATCCACTTAAAAGAATTTGGATTCTTAATGAGAGCTGGCCTTAGACTGTTTCAGGGTGCTGAGGCACTTCCCAAAGCCATGCACACTTCATGCTGAGAGGTCAAGGCCATTAATCTCAGAGATGGCGTACGAACTGATCATAGCAGGAACTGGTGCTTCTAAACAGAACTCTCTACAAAAGCTGGAGGAAACCAAAGGAGTGGACATAATGTAAACTACACAAGTCTTAACTTTTTAACTTTTTAACTGTCAAAGAAATCCAACAACATTCCAAAACCAGTAAAACAAGACCTGGAAAAAAATGGAAATGAAACTAAGAAGCCCTACATGTGTCCTTTCTGTGTGTTTTGGGAGCTCCTGAAGTGTGTGTCTGCAAGGACACGGGAGGAAAAATCAGCTTTCATCTTCCAAGCTGCCAAGGCCATGGGCTGTTGCACAGATGGAGAAACGGCATCCTGATTGACATGACTTTGGATATTGCTCTCGTTACCATTCTTGAGTGGCGCACAGTGGAGCTACCAAGGTGTTCTGGAGGGGTGTCTGCCTGGTCCAAGTCTTGAGGCTCCTCCCTTCCTTCCCCTTGGGTCCTACCATCCCCTTGTTCTACGTCTATCATTTCAAGACTTCACCTCTTCGCAGTCTTGGTCAGTGGAAAGTTCTACATCAGACAGTCCAACTTCCATTGCCATAATCAGCGAGATGTCAGAATCACTGCTTACAGCTGGCTCCTGCTCGCCTGGGAGGAGAAAGCAGAGTTCATGGTGAACATGGAACTATGTTTTTGGGTGCTGGTAAGTTGAATACAATTGTCTTTTTTTTTTAATTAAAAAAAATTTTTTTTAACGTTTATTTATTTTTGAGACAGAGAGAGACAGAGCATGAACGGGGGAGGGTCAGAGAGAGGGAGACACAGAATCGGAAGCAGGCTCCAGGCTCTGAGCCATCAGCCCAGAGCCCTACGCGGGGCTCGAACTCACGGACCACGAGATCGTGACCTGAGTTGAAGTGGGACGCTTAACTAACTGACTGAGCCACCCAGGCGCCCCTAGAATTTTTTTTTTTACATTTATTTATTTTTGATAGACAGAGAGAGACAGAGCACAAGTTGGGGAGGGGCAGAGAGAGAAGAAGACACAGAATCCGAAGCAGGTTCCAGGCTCCGAGCTGTCAGCACAGAGCCCGATGTGGGGCTCGAACCCACAAACCGTGAGATCATGACCTGAGCCCAAGTCGGACGCTTAACGGACTGAGCCACCCAGACGCCCCATGAATATGATTGTCTTTAATAGCATTTCCTTGATGGCCAAGAGAAGGCATTAGAAAAACTGGATCTTTTGTAAAAAAAAAAAAAAAAAAAAAAAAAAAAATCTAGTTAGCACCTCATCTTGCTTTATAGCCCCAAATAAATTCTAAATAGGTCAAAAAGCTGAATGTAAAACAGAAACTAATATAGCTAGAAGAAGATATATCTTATAAGTATATATCTAAGTAGAAAAGTACCTAATATATTAAACTGGGCAAGAAATTCTATGTGGAAAAGCATTTGGCAATTTATAGAAGAATAGATTGATAAATATGCATAAAATTCAAAAAAATATTAAAACCATGAAAAATAAGATCAAAAGGCATAGATTGAGCTGGAAATACTTGTGAAAATTTCACAAAGAGCTGTATTTTCAACGTATAGAGAACTTTTAAATCAGTTAAAAAAAAAACTAACCAGAAAAATGGGCACAGGTTACTGTCACACAATTCACAGAGCACTATAATATAAATGACCAATAAATATAGGGTAAAAATGGGCTACCCTTTTTTTGTTTATAAAATCTTCACTCTTTAAAAAAGGACAGTACTACACTGAGGCGGGTACTCTGATATAGTACCTGTAGAACTGTGACATTTTAATTTCCAGCACATATTGTAGAGAAATAATCAGAGATGCAAAAATATTCATTTAAGCAGTATTTATAGCAACAAACATTGCAAGTAACAAAGTCCAACAATATAGAATATCTGAATAAACTGTGTTACTTCTAGAGGATAATCTTGTTGTAACAATTAAAGTGAAATTTCCAAGGAATTTGTAGTTACATGAGAAAACGCTCACATGCAAGCAAGTTCGGTGAACTGGTTCCCTTTGGGGTAGAAACAGACAACAA
The DNA here is from genome assembly GCF_023721935.1 of Panthera uncia. NCBI lineage: Eukaryota > Metazoa > Chordata > Mammalia > Carnivora > Felidae > Panthera > Panthera uncia. Next base: position 117,156,314 of record NC_064811.1, read on the forward strand.
ACTGAGGGTTGATGGGGGTGGGAGGGAGCGGAGGGTGGGTGATGGGTATTGAGGAGGGCACCTGTTGGGATGAGCACTGGGTGTTGTATGAAAACCAATTTGACAATAAATTTCATATTTAGAAAAATTAAATAATAAATAAATAAATAAAAGAGAAAATGCTCACAGTATTCTCTTAAGTGAAAACAGAAGTATTCAAAGCTTTATATGCAGTGAGGCTGAGAAAGTCAATGAGATGCAAGGAAGTCTAAAATGCTAGTAAGTGTTGTCTCAAATTTTGGGATTTATATTTGTTTTCTTAAAAAAATTTTTTTTTCAGGGCACCTGGGTGGCTCAGTCGGTTAAGTGTCCAACAATGGCTCAGGTCATGATCTGGCAGTTTGTGAGTTCGAGTCCCATGTCGGGGTCTGTGCTGACAGCTCAGAGCCTGGAGCCTGCTTCTGTTTCTGTGTCTCCCTCTTTCTCTGCCCCTTCCCTGCTCATGCTCTCTCTCTTTCTCAAAAATAATGAACATTTAAAAACAAATTTGTTTTCCGTTTTACTTCCAAGCATTCTACAATGAAGAAATATCATTCATTCGCTTAAGACATAATGAGTCTCCACTATGTGCAGAGGATTTTGTTAGATGCTAGGGACATAGGTAAGAGCAAGACAGTTCCTGTCTTCAAGGAGCTTACTTTCTAGTATGCTGGCACACCATTAGATAGCCACTCACAACACAGCGAGATACATACGAAACTGGACGATGCACCTGGTGTTCTATGAGCAGGGAAGATGGCTATGTAACCAATTGCTGAGTCAAAGAAGGATTCCTGTCGGGTGTGACATCTAAACTGAGTCCTAACTCAAATTTTAGCCAGATGAATGGGAGGGAAGCATCTTTCAAGCATTAGCAATAGCATGTATAGATAGATACGTCTGAACATGAGGGGAGGCCTTGTACAGATGGACATCAGATCGTATTTAAATATGACTAATGCAAGGTCAAGCTAGGGAGTCTGAAGGAAGGCTGGGGTGCTCAACTGCATAAAAGGCAGCCTTAAAACCAAAAGATCTTGCGTGTCCCATTAATTACCCCGCTGAAGAAACACACAATTAGAAGACCAACAAAATGCCTAGTACTGAAGAAGCTGATGGTTATAATACTTTTGCTCTGATAAACACTGGTATAATTTACTTCACGTTGAGGTATAATTAAGAAGAATATATGAGTTTTACGCAGGACAGTGAATTCTTTAAGATGTTTAAAAGGAGACAAACAGAACTGACAAAGAGTTACGGACTTAAGAATAGGTTTGAGAGAAACAGGCTCTTTTCACAGGGACGTATCCATCTAAAGACTGAGCTCTAATGTTTCCTAGGCCCAGACATGCATGAGGTTCACAGAATTGTAGACAGATCAATGGCTAGAATAAAACTTAGGAAGCAGTTGTCGGAAGATAAAAGCATTTAGTATTTGAAAATGGGGCACTCAACAAGTATTCAATAAAACTAGTCATTTAGAAACAGGCGCAATTGGATCCCTGCCTCACACTTCACAACAAAATACATTCGAGGCTGGCTAAATACCTGTATCTATGCTTATATTTATATCTACATCTGTACTACATCTATATCTATACCTCTAGCCCACATTTAGTTGCATGTATGTACTTCCTTCCCATTTATCCTCTTCTCCAGAGCCACCCGGGGCTTATTGATCTCTGATTTTGGGGGGAATTCTTTGCTGCAAATTGGGATGGCTCTCCCTTCCCTCATGGCTGCTTTTGCCCTTGTTTTCTGAGCAGGGCCATGGCTTGCTGTGGTGCAGGCTATGCTCGGTACCACTCCAGAGGAAGCCTTTACTTTGGAGTCTGAGTGAGCGGTGGCCGCTGGATTGGGACAGGGCACAACCTGTACAGCTGCACACAGGAGCTCGCTCTGTTTCTCAGATCCACTAAGTCATTGGCCCTTTGTGCATTTTTTCCAGTTGCTCGGATTTTGATATTGTCTCTTTTTACCTTTTCCCTGTCTGTGTTGGCCTGCCCCTTACAAGATCCCTTTGCTGTACTTTTTGTGGGGTTTTAGGAGAGGTGGAAGTAGTTTCAGGGGCTCAAACTACTCTTTTCACTCAGCGCTCTCCTAAAGCATCACTTTTGCAATGAGAAATATATTTAATTAAAATTATATTCATGAGAACTGGGAATCTACCTTACTTTACGAGACTATTTTCTGGTCTCAGCTATTGTAACTACGTGTGTTACTTTGTCTAGGTCACTTTTTCCACTAGGGCTAAAGTTTAGTTGTCTATGAATTTGGACTGGGTACTTCAGAGTCCTTTCTAGTTGTTCCAGATTATGTACATATACATGTTGATGCCAATTAGCACAGTGCCTCCTACATGGTGGCTTCTCAATAAATATTTACCAGAATTACCACGGAGGAACAAAGTTTTAAGTCTCTTTTTTCATAACGCTTTTAATTTTTGTTTTTTTTATTTTAAACACTTTTTCTTAATAAAAAAAAGGTCTATTTGTTGTATATTTAGTATGAATATATCCTAAATGGGAGAATTCATTACTTTGTGGTATAATGAAAGCTGAACTATTCTTATTCCTGGAGATAAAAAATGAGGGTTATATTATAAAGATATAATCTCTCTCCTCCTCACCTTTTTTCTTCTTCTTTTTTTTTTTTTTTGTAATGGTCCATGAACCAGTTCAGCTCATGAGAAGCCAAAATTTTCAGCTCACAATTAAACTGTACATCAACCAAGGAGCTCATCATCAAGTGATTTTATGACTTTCATAAATATCTAGTTAAAAAAAAAAAAAAAGTTCAGCTCAGATGAAGGGCTGATTTAGTCAGAGATCTAGAAAGACAGCTCCATGTACCTGCAGTGGCAGCCTCTCACCTTCACTCCTGGCTTTTTCAAGCTACCAGCCTCAGCAGATATTCTGGACTCATTATCACTGGGGTGTTTTCTAAATTGGAACTTGTGAATTGAAAAAAAGAAGGGCCATGGGGACTGATATAACGATGGCTGCTGAGTTCATGATGCTATTTTGGAAACTTGACCATCCTGCACAGCTCCAGGCAAAGAGGAATTCAGATCAATGAAATCGTATATTTTCCTAAAAGTGGTTCAATTTTTATGATGGAGCATTGCACCAACCACATCATCTAATCATTTTCCGTGTCAAAACTTTAAAAACACGATCTGAAGACATTTGAAGTTATTTTTTTCACTCTATCCTGTGTTTTTCATTGAACTTAGTTTGTTCCATAATTAAAAAAGAATTAATGTTTATTTTTGAGAGAGAGTGAGAGAGACAGCGAGCGCACGAGCAAGTGGGGGAGAGGCAGAGAGAGAGGGAGACACAGAACCTGAAGCAGGTTCCTGGCTCTGAGCTGTCAGCACAGAACCCGACGCGGGGCTCAAACCCACGAAGTGAGATCATGACCGGAGCCGAAACTGGTCGCCTAACCAACTGAGCCACCCAGGTACCCCTTCCGTAATTTTTAGAAACTTTATCTTTTAATTAAGGCACATGCTTTACTTTGAGGCCAAAAGAATACAAATGAAAACACTGTCATTAAAACATTTAGAAGGTTCTCTGTAGGTGGTACTAATTGGGGAGTGTAAAGTAGCTATTAACAATATAAATGTTCACTGAATGATACCTTCTTCCCTGCAAAGGCTGATATAAAAGGAATGCGGAAATAATATCGGCCTTTACTGAATTCTCATAATAACACTTTGATGTGGGTTCATTATTCCTGTTTTACAGATGAAAAAAATATACTCTCAGTCCATTGGACGCAGAAGTATAATACCTATTTGACATACTCTCTTCTCTTGGGTTCACGCACTGTAAAGACATTGAGAGAACTGAAACAGAGTGATAGGAATCTGTTTAATATTTTAAAAGATCTTGCTGTTCAGTGAAAAACAGATTAGTAGCACAAAGGGTGGAGGGAATCTGGAGGAAATGATTGCAGCAAAAACAGAGGAAATGTGGTTTGGTGCGGCAGCAGTGAGTGGAGATAAGTGGACAAACTGAAGAAATATTTTAGAAGGGGGATGTATAGAAAGGTGGTGGGCTGGACAAGGGCAGCAAGAGAGGAGAAAGTAGAGGACAGCCCCCATATTTCTTGAGCAATATAGGTACCATTTACTCAGCTGGAGAAACTGGAAGACAGACTGGTGGGGAGAGATCAAGAGTTCAGCTTTGCATGTGCCATGTTTGAGATGCCTGGAAGACGTGCAAAGGAGACGTGCAGTCAGCAGTTAGATACAGGAGTCTGGAGGACAATAAATGAAGTGAGAGGCTTCAGCATAGAGAAGAGATCTGAAACCATGAGAGTAGATGAAAAGGAATCATTTCTAGGAAAAGATTAAAGAGTAAGAAAATAACACCAGGGACAGAGTTCCCCGGAACACTGAAACATACTGCCAAAGACTCCCAACTCATGCCTCTGACATGACTTGTTTGGCCTGCCCCATGTTTTTTGTTTTTGTTTTGTTTTGTTTTGTTTTTTTAGAGCATGAATTAATTACCGATATTTAAAAGTCAGGGTATTTTACATACAGATTTACATTTTAAATTTATCTTGGAAAAGAAAATATCTGGCAATATATGCCCAATTCCCAGAATGAAATCATCGAGGGGAACGGAGTAAGGGCTGCCCCGCTAGGCTCAAGGCAAAGAGGCTCTGGGTCCCCACAGTTGTTGAAGAGTTTGCTCCCCTGGTTCATGTAACTTGGCCTGTGTATTTATTGAAGTTTAAAACCTCATAATTAGAGGGAGGGCAGAAGAACAGTAGAGGAGGGTGAGCCCCCCAAAAGCCTGAAAATGGCCAGAGAATACTGTATCATTGATTCATTTCCTCCTTTTCTTTTAAATATATTCTGCATTACCTCCTTTATAGGCATTGACTCACAATTAACAATCCGTGCCCAAGGAAACGAGGTACTGAGTATTACTGACTTGGCTGGGTGGATTTTAAGACTAATCCTGTCATCTAATTCGTAGTCTTGAATGTCTTTATCACAGCATTAAAGAGCATAGGATGAGATGGTGGGCAGAAAATACTCCATTTTAAACGGAGCTTTGTAACCTATTTTCTTGATCCATAACTACTGCTTTTATACATTTCCACATTTAATTCTAAGTAAAATCCATCAGTAGCCTTGAGGTTAACCAAAAAATTCTTAGTGTTGGGATTTATTAATTCTATTTGGTCCATAAATTGTTAATATCCTTGGTTTATCTCTTTCTTCTTTAATATATAATATATATTAATATTATATATATTTAATATATAAAAAATTACCTAAAGACTCACGGTTTCCCTTTGTGAAATGTGTACTGTGGTTGCAGTTCTGCTGTGGATTTGATACGAGCGTGTATAAAGTATGCCCGGATGACTGTTCTAGTTCCTTCCAACCTGAGAATATAAGACCCTGAGACCTGCCTTGTCTGGTATTAGGCATACCTGGCCTGTCCCTATCACTTCAGGCCTCTGTCACTGCCAACACTCCCATTCAGGGCATCTGGGTAGCTCAGTGGGTTAAGCATCTGACTCTCGATTTCAGCTCGTCATGATCTCAGTCAGTGAGTTTGAGTCCACACTGTCAGTACAGAGCCTGCTTGGGATTCTCTGTCTCCCTCTCTCTCTGCCCTTCCCCTGCTTGTGCTCTCTCTCTTTTTCTTAAAATAAATAAACTTAAAAAAGCCCCACACAACCCCCTCCACAAACAAACAAACAAAATTTCCATTTCAGAATCCCACCATGTTCCTTCAGAAACAGGAGGCACTCAGCAGAGTCTGTAGCATTGAAACTGAATTGAAGTTCCCCTCTGGCCATGCAGGGTTTAAGTTTTGTATTTTATTAGCTAATAACAATTCTAATGCTTATTGAGTACTTAGTACATGCCAGGGATTATGCTAAGTATTAAAACAGATTACCTAATTTAATATTCAAAATCAACCTATGACATAGTATTATTTCTATTTTCAGGTAATAAAACTAAAGCCCAGGAAGGTTAAAATCCTCCTGAGATTACACTGAAGGTAAGAGTCGGAACTAGAATTTGAACCTAGATCTGATTCCAGAGCCCATGAACTTGACCATATCTGTACTTCAGAGGTAAGTGTCTTAACCTGAGGATTAGTGGACTTGTGGAGGAATTCAGGTACCTAAAGTTACATACACACTTATATGGTTATATGCATACATATATTTTTCTGGTAAGAGGATTGCTCTCACTAGATTCTTACAGAAACCACAAAAAGGCTAAGAACCATTCACCGCAGAGATTTTGCATCGTGGGTGAGCTGGAGAAGAGTGGTCTGGCTTTCTTTTCAATGGTTTATGTTTCAATGACTATGTGTTCTATTAACTTGACATGACACTTTTCATGTGAAGTCACCACTTTCCTACTTAGTTGTTTCTTTATGATGGTTATTCAAAGCTAAAGCAGAAAATTATCCTTCCCAGAATCAGGTTTGATATTTACTGCGTGTCTTCTGAAAGAAGGCATAGAGCAGTGGCAGGCTGGAATAAGTCCTTCTCTGTTCAGAATTAACAAACATTGCCCTCAGAATAAGTGTTCTCTGTGTTGGGAGAAAATAAGGTAGTGATGAATATAATCCCCCAGGTGTCCTGATTCTCCAGGAGGTTTGGTGTCCACACGCTGGGAGCTGCTCTGCATCACATAAAAGCTTATTTTTTCCCATGTACTTGAAAAATAAGGTTTCAAGGAAAAAATGGCACCCTTCTGTCCACTGGTACCAATGCTTATCTTCCTGAAAATAAGACATCATTTCCAATCACTCCTGTATTATGCAAGAGAACCGCAGGGGAGATGGTCAGCCAGACTGGCTGACTTACATTATCTTTCCATCTCTTCTCAGAATCAAGGTTTCTTAGGGCAGGACTGGGGCACTGCCTACATATTCCCTATCATAATCTTAGTGGGCAAGTTAATCTGACTTCAAATGCAGAGTGTTTTCAATAAGGAAATGTGTTCCTTTTGTATGAGTTCCTTGCTTTATCTCTGGCCTAACAAGAATTTCTGAGGAGATAAACTTCTGATTTGGCTTAAGTCTCCCCTCTTAGGAGGGGCTTCTATTGTGAGAATGGCCGGCCTGAGGGTCAGTTTCTTCAGAGGCTGTGCAGTATTAATAACAACAGCTAGAATGTATTGACTTCTTCCTACGTGCCGGGCATTGTGCTAAGCAATTACATGTTACATATGTCATCTTCACAATGACATTCTGAAGTAGGTGTATGATTATCCCAACGGCTGCTACACATTTTATAGGTGAAGTCAATTTGTCCAAAGTCAAGTACACAGAGGGGGCAGAAACGGAATCCCTATCCAAGCCAGTGATACTGACAATCATGCCATTTGGGAACGACAGATCTGCCATATTTTCGTGTGGCTGCTAAGCTGTGCTCATAGACAACGCTTGGCCACCTTTGGGAACTAAGCATTCCAAGGCTACAATACAAATTCATCCATCTGGCTAAGTGACTTCTAAATCGTTCAGATATAACTGGCACTTTTGCCTTTTTGAGTTCTGGCTCCATAATGATAAATATACACGTGATGAGATCAATTCAGGGAAATTCCTTCTTCCCTCTCAGATGGGAAAGTTTAAACCATTATTTCTACGTGGGCTTGGTGGAGAATTCCCTGGAAGCTTGTATATTAAGTAAGATCAGATCGTTATGATTTCACTTTGCTTTTTATCTTTTTTTTAAAAGTTTATTTATTTTGAAAGAGAGCGAGAATCTTCAAGCAGGCTCCCCAACACCAGCGTGGGAGCCCAACATGGGAGCCTGAACTCATGAGATCATGACCTGAGCCAAAGTCAGATGCCGAACCCGCGTAACCAACTGAGTCACCCAGGCTCCCCTGCTGTTATCTCTTCATCATTGGTTTTCTTTCCCTGTGACACTTCACCCAGGAGGGCAAAGATTTCCTCCAATTCCTCAAACTTCTTACTGATTGCATTAACAGTTCATTGGGTAATTCCTTACTAAGTGCCAAAAGAAGGGGCGATGTAACTTTTGCATCAGTTTTACATTGGTTTGTGCCGGAAAGGATGCAAAATCTAGTGAACATTTATGTAGTTAACATTTATGTTGTTACAATCTGCAATTAGTACCACCTACAGAAAACCTTAAGCACTAAGCTTAAGGAGGTTTCAGGGAAAAATGTTGGACGCTGAATCCCCTTCATAAGGATTGTTTTGACTATTTAAGGCCCTTTAAAATTCTATTTGAATTTTAGGACTGTTTTTCTATTTCTGCAAAAAAACAAAACGCCATTGAGACTTTGACAGGGACAGCATTGGATGTGCAGATTACTTTGAGTGGTATGAACATTTTACAATATTTAGTCTTCTAATTCATGGCTATGGGATATTTTTCCATTCTTTGGTATCTTTAAAATTTCTTTTGGCAATGTTTTATACTTTTCAGTATACACATCTTTCATCTCCTTATATTTATTCCCAAATATTTTATTCTTTTTGGTGTTACTGTAAATTAGATCATTTTCTTAATTTCCTTTTCAGATTATCCACTGTTAGTGTAGAAAAGCAATTGTTTTTTTGTGTGCTGATTTTATATCTTGCAACTTTGCTGAATTCGTTTTTTAATGCTAACAGGGCTTAACCAACTGAGCCACCCAGGTGCCTCAAATCTTTGGGATTTTCTATATATTCGATCATATTATATGCAAACATAGATACTCAACTTCTTTCCTTCCAGCGTGGATGCCTTCTATCTCTTTTTCTTGCCTAACTGCTCTGGCCTGGACCCTGCAGTACTATGTTAAATAGAAGTGGTGAAAGTAAGCATTCTTGCCTTGTTCCTGATCTTAGAGAAAAAGCTTTCGTTTTTCACTATTGAGTATGATGTTAACTGTGGGTTTGTCATATGTGGGTTTTAATATGCTGAGGTAATTTCCTTCTATTTCTAGTTTGTTGAGTGTTTTTATCACGAAAGTGTGTAGCATTCTGTCAAGTGCTTTTTCTGTGTCAAGATGGTCCTTTATTTTTATCCTTTGTTCTATTAATGTGGTATACCACATGTTGAAATCTATGACACATTTTAAGTTAAATTTATATACGGTGCAAGGTAAAGCTTGGTGTTCATTTTTCCCCAAGATTTTTGTGATCAATTCTTGTACTATATTCCTAAAAAAAATTAATGTTTATTTATTTTTGAGAGAGGCAGAGAGAGAGAGAGAGACAGAGCACAAGTGGGGGAGAGGCAGAGAGACGGGGAGACACAGAATATGAAGCAAGCTCCAGGCTCTGAGCTGTCAGCACAGAGCTTGATGCGGGGCTCAATGCGGGGCTCCAACTCAAGAATCCTGAGATCATAACCTGAGCCGAAGTCAGATGCTCAACTGACTGAGCCACCCAGGCGCCCCCATTCCCTTAATTTTAAATATCTATATTGACTTCCATTTTCCTGACTGGTCTCACTAAAGACAGGCTGTACTAAAACTGAGGAGGAATTTGAACGCATGGCTAAAGTGAACTTCTTTTAACATATGTGGATTTTTTTATGGTGTGCATAAGAATACTTGCTTAGATAAATTGCTGGAAAATAAATGATCTGTCTCTTTATCAATAAAGTAATGATAATAATACTTTTTCTTGCAGCCTGTAATGAGATTTGGTAATATTTATGCATATATACACATACGCACGCATGCACATATACACACACGACACTTCCCTTCACAGTGTGTCTGACACATGCTATGCTGGCTGATGCACTGCTATTATTGTATTTAATAAATTTACTCACAACCTGCTTTATTCATTTTCCATTAAGCCTCTTGACTTCTCCCTTCTTTGCCCATTAATGTGCTGGCAGACAAGGGGTGCCCTTTCTTTCCCTGTCACTACCCCGCTGTCTCTGAAACGTTCTGTTTCTTCAGGGTTACAGGATACAGGTTGATGCATCAACATTTCATAAAGAGCTCATCTGCCATGTGACAGCCTCATCCCTAATGCTTGTATAAGTGTCACCCTGTTACAAGATAGTCCAACACAAGAGTCAGAGGAAACTAGAGAACAGGGCTCGGATGGAAACATAAAGTCTAGTTTAGAGGTCAAGCTACAGAACACAGCAAAGTAGGGAATCCTTCACTCTGGAAGGGATTGGGGAGGGCAGAAGTAGAAACAGTTTCTTACACATGTCCTTTTAAAAGAAAGAAGCATTAAAATTTCTTTTTATGTTTATTTGGGGGGAGGGAGGGGCAGAGAGAGAGAGAGGGAGACACAGAATCCAAAGCAGGCTCCAGGCTCTGAGCTGTCAGCACAGAGCCTGACGTGGGGGTCGAACTCATGAACCGCGAGATCATGACCTGAGCCGAAGCTGGACGCTTAACTGATTGGGCCACTCAGGCGCCCCAAGAAAGAAACATTTTAAATAGGGACTTAGCCGAAATATAAGTCCTTAAGAAGAGCATACGCAAAATGTAAGGTAAATAAATAGTTCAGTGCTAGAGACTAGACACTGCTAAGAGCACATTTGGTCTGTGTGTGCAGGCATCATGTTACATCAATCTGTTCTACAACCACAATCAATTTAAATTTTTTACTATGGTTGTCATTTCTGACCATTCTGACCATCTGCTTCCCCCATAAAGCACATGGAAAAGCCTGCTTATAAAACTTCAAGACTGCCAAGTCATTTGTTCAGAAGAAGCCCTGGTTGTCCCCACCTCTTCCAACAAATAGTGCATAATTCACCTTTGGTGGGTGTGAGAATAGGTCATGACCTGGTGTTTTGGGGCAGGAGGGAAGGACTCAAAGTGGTGGCACACATAAGCCCTCAAAAACTGCTAGATTCATCTTAGCTAAAGAAAAGAGGCCTGATGTTTTCATCCAGAGCATGAGTTGATGTCCCAATAAATTACTGAAATTCACAGTAATTGAGATGGATGTGCCTTCCTGGAAAACCTAATGGATTCTATCTAAAGCCCATAATGGCAAGAGCAGTAGTCCAGTCATATGTTATAAGATCATAACCTAACCCATTTCTCTGGCTCACAGAATGCAACTTCTAGCTCTTGTGTTCAGAGCAAAAACTAGAATTTTAATTAATATTTGGTCATGCAATGGGAATTCCTTGCCATTAGTTTAGGGTGGAAATAAAGGAGAAACAAGTGATGTAATGTGATACAATGATTAGAAAGGTATATTTGATTATTCAGATGACCAAAATATATCCTCAGATATATTTGGTCTTCATCCACAGTTTCTTTTTCTTTTTTTAATTTTTTTCAATGTTTATTGGTTGTTGTTTTTTTAAGAGAGAGAGAGACAGAGTATGAGTGGGGAAGGGACAGAAAGAGAGGGAGACACAGAATCTGAAGCAGGCTCCAGGCTCTGAGCTGTCAGCACAGAGCCTGATGCGGGGCTTGAACTCACGGACTGCGAGATCATGACCTGAGCTGAAGTCAGAAGCTCAACCGACTGAGCCACCCAGGTGCCCCCATCCAGAGTTTCTAAAAACACTTTCAAGCCATAAAAGTGAACTGGGTGTCTTGTTATTAATGAAGGTGGCTTCTGGACCTCACCCAAGGGCAGGATGTCCAACCATGTGATTGGAGTGTTGGAATTTTCAGTCCCACCCTGACCTCCAGGGAAAGGAGAGGGGCTGGAGGTTGAATCAGCCAATGATCAATGACTTAGTCAGCCATGACTATGTCATGAAGCCTCCATAAAGACCCAGGAGTGCACCTTTTTGGTTCCTTTTTTTCTAACAGTTTCCACCCTTGGGGCACCAGAATGCTGTAAAACCAGGCCCCAAGCTCCATGAGGATAGATGCTCCTTTGTTTGGGACCTTGCCATATGTATCTCTTCATCTGGTTGTTGATTCGTATCCTTTAATACACTTTATCATATCCCTTAATAAAATGGTAAGTATACATGTTTCCCTGAGTTCTACGAGCTGTTCTAGCAAATTAATTGAACCTGCAGAGGAGGTTGTGGGAACCAAAAATCTGTGGCTGGTTGGTCAGAAGCACAGGTAAACAGCTTGGGTGTGTGCCTGGCATCTGAGGCGGTGGTGGTGGGGGCTATTCTGTGGGACTGAACCCTTAACCTGTGGGATCTGATTATATCTTCATGTAGATGGTGTCAGAATTGAGTTGAATTCTTGGACATGCTGATGGTGTCTCAGAATTGCTTGGTATTGTATGTGTGCAATCTCCCCCCGACCCTGCCGTTTGGAATTGGGTCAGAAAACCTTAAAGAGGCAAGCTGATCAACCAGGTAAGGGGGCATGGATGGGAAAAGGGAATAAGGGAAATGGATATTAAGGTGGGCCAGACATTCATCCTCCATTTCCGGCCCTTAGGGATAGAAACCACTGGTCTTCCTCTCTCTTGTGCCTCTTTTGTTTCATAACCAAGCAGATAAAGCCAGAAGAGCCTTAGCCTTAGAGTTTACTGATCACTCACTCACTCATTCAATCAACTAAGACAATGGACAGAAAACATTTAGCCTAGTTTCTGGTTCAGAGAAACCTTTAGTAACATGTAGGTTTTGATGGTGGTTAATGATAAAATTGGAGCTGCTGTTTATGTTGTTCGCAGGTAGATGAACTCATCTCACCTCCTTGTAAGTGAGGAGGCAGACAAGGAACCCATTGGCACACGCTGTTTGAATGGTACACGCTGTTATGTCAGTGTTGAGATCAGGTCTTCTAACTTCCTAAACAGCTCTTTCCAATGTTTATTTCCCCTTTACGAGCACATTCTCCAACTTAAAAAAAAAAAGGAAGCCATATTCTCTTTGGATAAAAATACAAATCTTATCCTTCCTCATGAAAGTGTTGATACCTACATCCCCCCCATCATTTTGCCTTTGAGATCACTGTTATTTTTCCTGAATCCTCACTTGCCAAGAAGACTTTGTTGAATTTTAAGGTGGGTATTTTAAAAAATGATTTGCATTTTGGTGTTTTCCAGAAATAAAATGAAATCATTACCTTATGGGGTATTTCTCTAGGCTCACTACCCCTTACCACTTATCATTGGTTCAAAAGGTTGAAATCTCTAAATGCTTTATCTGGGTTTGGTACCTCTTTAAAACTCTCATGCTATTTTGAAGCAGATTTTCTTGGGGGAGGTGGTGGGGATGGGGGTAGACACTAAAAAAAAAATGCTACAAAAGTGCAGGAATAATATAGTAACCTAAGCTGCTTTGTCTCCATCACCAAGCATTGATACTGATTTTCAGGTGCCTGCCAATGTTACCTACTCAGAGAAGCTATCCTTGTCTGTCTTCTAATTGCCCCAGTCACTCTCTAACACCTTACCTGGCCTTATTTTAATTTTATTTTTGATAGTCTTATCTTAACATAATATTCTTATGTTCTTCTGTCTTGTTCGATAGAAAGCAATCCTGATGAAGTCAGAGACTGCATCACCATAAGATTCCCCAGCACAGAAATAAGGGTCTGAGTTATAACAGGGTCTGAATAAATATTCACACAGCAAATCATGTTATATTTAAGTCTGTCTCTTCAGTAAAAGCAAAACCAACAAAACCACATTCGTTCCCTTTGTGCCTCATTTTTAGTTTTATCCTTCCAACAAAGCAACTACTAACACAATTTGACATGAATCTTTACAGTACATCTTATACAAACATGTGCGTGTGTACGTGTGTGTGCACGCATATATTGATGCAGGTAATAAATAAATCCACAAATAAATTAGGTGCTATTTTGTGTATTAAATTTTTTACACAAATGAAAGCTTGCTGTGTTATTTTTCAACTTTTTAAAATTTTTATTTATTTTTTATAATTTTAATTTTAATTTTTTTTTTTTTTGAGACAGAGACAGAGCATGAGCAGGGGAGGGGCAGAGAGAGAGGGAGACAAAGAATCAGAAGTAGGTTCCAGGCTCTGAGCTGTCAGCACAGAGCCCGATGCGGGGCTCGAACTCACAGACTGTGAGACCATGACCTGAGCCGAGGCTGGACGCTCAACTGACTGAGCCACCCAGGTGCCCCTCAACTTTTTTTTAATCTTGCTTTTCAGATTTAATCATATTCTGTATTTAATTCTTTTTTGCCGCTGTTAACTAGTTCATTTAAACACAAGCTGTATTTTATTTGTCCTTTTCCAAAATGAAAGACATTTACGTTATTTATAATTTCTGACTTGTATGTATCTTCTAGCAAATTCTCCAAAAATGTTAGTTTCCTTTCCTTTCCTTCTTTTCGGAGTAAGAATACATGATCACTTCCTTCTCTAGGGAAGAGGCATTTTAAGGGGTTTCATGTAGGTCCTAGTTACTATCATTTATTTTGGCTTCCAGAACATAAATATTAGAAGAATAAAAGAAATCTTTTTGAGGACCATTTTTTAATCAGTGGTCCCCAAAATTAATCACTGGTCCCCCAAAAGATTGATTATAACAGCTATAATTATTTGTTGTATTTCATGATTATAGCAGGGGGCAATGAAGATGGGAGTGAAGGTGGGTAACAGCACCGATAGAAAATGGTAGACTTGGGGGCGCCTGGGTGGCTCAGTCGGTTAAGCGGCCGACTTCAGCTCAGGTCACGATCTCGCGGTCCGTGAGTTCGAGCCCCGCGTCAGGCTCTGGGCTGATGGCTCGGAGCCTGGAGCCTGCTTCCGATTCTGTGTCTCCCTCTCTCTCTGCCCCTCCCCCGTTCATGCTGTGTCTCTCTCTGTCTCAAAAATAAATAAAAACGTTAAAAAAAAATTAAAAAAAAAAAAAGAAAATGGTAGACTTGGCCCAGAATTGTTCTAACACCCCTTTTCACAATTATAACTATTATTGTTCTCTCATCATCATCATTCATTACATTTGCTTTAGTTTATAACATTCTGTCGAACATCTGAGTCCATATGACAGCAGGCTGCCTGAATCTCAGAAAGGCTAAGTTATTCCTTCAAGGTCCCCTGAAGAGCCAGTAGGTAGCTGAGCTAGGACTTGAACGTGGCTCTCCTGTTCTTGCCTGGGTGGGTTTTATGGTGCTTTATGAAGTCCTCGGTGTCGACTGTGAGAGGAACCTGGGGCACTGGGTGTGGTGGATGAAGATGGGGATGATGATGGAGGTGATGACAGTAACTGCCACAAAGGACAGCTGAAGCTGTTCCTTCCACACCCATCCTTCCCATCCCTCCCACCCCACCCACCCCAGCATTTAGTGTAGCAATTATTCAGAGGCAGATGACTACTTAGTAGGGTAATGAATCTTTCTGAAACCATTTGTTAGACCCTCTCACTTACTTTACTAATCTGATCTTCATTTCCTTTGCTCATCTGATCTGTATTTCCTGGAAATCCAAAACAAGACAAAACAAAACAAGCATCTAGTAGCTACAATGAACTTTATAAAATGCCTCTTCCTAAGGTGGTATAGGAGGGAGGGAGGTAGACCAGAACTCCACCAGACTCTATGCTGGGTACTATTCATTTTCATTAGCCAACCCCCCCCCCACCCCTGCAAACCAAAGAGTTTAAGTTTATCTCTTTATTACATTTGAATTGTCCTATATGTGCACTGGGTTTAAAAATGGGTTTTGCTACTAAAAACCCAAATAAAAAGAAGAAAATGGGTTTTTGCTACTAAACATCCAAATAAAGGATATGGCCAATTCCAGCCCCCCCACAAAATGGCAGTTTGCATCCTGCTAACTTGGTCTCTAGCAAGTGGGGTAGGGACTCTTGAGTGATTTTCTTCTGGGCTCCCACAGGTTCCTTCCCACTGGGAGGAGGTGTGCCCAGAGGTTGGAGAGTAGTGCTGCCCCCCACAATCCCTTTTCTGAAGAGTGCCTGTAATCCACAATTTCTGACACCTGATTAATATCAATGCCTTATTTCATTATTTAAATATTCCACCCATGTATTTTTGTTTTTTTTTTCTCTTAACTAGAACAGAGTTACATCTCCAAGGACAGGGGTTTATTTTGCATAGACATGGCCAAACCTTCATCCCCAGTGCTAAACTCATAAAAGAAATAAAATGGTTACCACCTCCATGTATGAAACAAAAGAATGGGAAGACATCAATAAATAATGTTGGTGTTTTAAAGGCTAAAACTACTGGGGAGGGAGACTCCTACTCTTCTTATTTCAGAGCTGCATGGAGAATATTATAACAAGGCGTCAAGCAGGACCACAGAATAAGCTAAGAAAAACAAGATCTAGACTACACGGTATGTAAGGTAAGTGTTTCATTTACTTTAATGGGCCAAGAATCTTATTCCTGCTCTTCCCAACCCCTTCACCTTAGAAGGTATTTCCTAAGAGCATTTTCTAGTTTCTTTTTTCTCTTTTTTTTTTTTTTTTTTTTTTAAATTTTTTTTTTCAACGTTTTTTTATTTATTTTTGGGACAGAGAGAGACAGAGCATGAACGGGGGAGGGGCAGAGAGAGAGGGAGACACAGAATCGGAAACAGGCTCCAGGCTCCGAGCCATCAGCCCAGAGCCTGACGCGGGGCTCGAACTCACGGACCGCGAGATCGTGACCTGGCTGAAGTCGGACGCTTAACCGACTGCGCCACCCAGGCGCCCCTCTTTTTTCTCTTTAATGGTTTCAGAATTATGCTCAGCACCTCTCTGAGGGGCCACCTATGTGGAATTCTGTCTCTGTGGCTGGCATGGGTGGGGGTGTGGCTACGACAGCTATTCTGCCAGAGGCTTGCTAAACTTAAAAATGAAGAGATGAGAAGAATTCAAAAGGTACCACTTCTAGATGGACCATGATGACTGGGTGAACATATCCATGATAAACACAGAATTAGAAAAATGATCTAAAACTCAGCAATTTTCCAATATTAAGGAAAATTGAAGACCGAAGCATTTCATCCTCGGATCCCCGAACATGTGTTCAAATGGCCAAATCCTCTGAACAAGTCCATTGGGAGCTTGTGGAATTTATTGTGGGGGTTAAGGTCTTAGCATTTCCTGCACCAGCCTGAGAGTGACCATTCATTCCCCCATCTCTCCGTAAACTAACGAAAGCTACATAAATCTCTTATGTAGACAAAGCCTTTAGCAGATCTGGCAAATGAGACTATTCAGAAGAAAAAAATAGCACTTGGCAAAGTAACTTCTACTTTGTACACATCTGTTTTACATCTGTCAGAATCTAAATTTCTTCAGAGGAGGGGCAATTTCATCCTAGTTCAAGACAGGCATTAAGAGATATTATACCAAATCACTGACATCATTGGCAAAGTGGCTTTGTTTAACTGATGAAACTGACTCCTAGATTAACTCCCGGTGAGGTCTTCTAGATTATTTTCAGAGTGCTTTGTGGTGTCTTTTCTCCCTTGTTACACTTAGTATCTTTTGCCATCCCTACATTACAGATAGTCATTTCAATATGTGGCCCACGTGCATTCTGAATTTTGATTTTTTTTTAAGGACATGCTACTTCAATTGGGAAAGATTATTGATGCCTATAAAGTTCCCCTGCCTGCTCCTCCTCCACTTTTTTTAAACCCCATAGTTGGCCTAAATATTTGTCCAGGACAGAGCTCCTGCCTAACCCCCTTTTATTGCTGCATGCTGTGTTTATCATTTTGCCAGTGTTCCCCAGTAGTACATAATGAATGAACACTTTGAACTTGTACTTTTGAAGAGTCTGCAACCACAAGCATAGACAGTGTTCCAAACAAGAGGTGCTCTATCACTGGACAGATCTTACCATGTAGTCTTCAAAGTTTATTTTTTTCCTGCTTGCAAATAATTTACATGACTTTGCCACAGAAAAACAGCTGCCTCACACTATTGCCGAAGTCTCTTGTAACACGGGATGCTTTGCCAATAATGGTAAATGATGGTGCAGAGTGGTTAAAAATCCATACATCCCCAAATCACAGAGAACCCACTCATCTGGTGCTGAGCTGAGTTTCCATGGATACCAAGGGCCTGTCTTCAATTTTGAGAACTCTCTTTCACTCTGCAAGCCAGGAAAAAAGCAGCAGGGGTCCTTGAACTAGAACTGTACCTTTGCAGACCCTGAAGATCCTGTTCTTTAACCCACTGGAGACTAAGCCTCAGGCCACCTTCAATTTTCTGATGAAGATTCTCTTATAAGAGGAAATCTCCTGGAGAGAGGGTTTGTAGGCAGCATGAGAGCTGGTTAAGATTTCTGAGACTGAATATTTCCCCCTCAAAACTTTGACTGTCATTCCAGCACCAGAGGTGAGTATATTTTTCCATTTTACGGCTTGCCTTTTTATAGATAGGGTTTCTCTAAGAGGAGAATGCATATTTGGGTACAGAGGGAACCTTGGAAGTAGAAGGCAAGCATGTCATAAGCAGAGACACGCATCAATGTGAAGGCAAAGTCCCAACAGTAAGACTCGAAGGATAAAAACACTCAGCCTTAAGAAATTAGCTGTGTACACCATGAGAGCTCAGTCAGGGTTCCATTTGTTCCATTACTGTTAACGTTCAACAAGGTAAGAAGATTTAAAAAAGAAACATTTCCTGCCATTATTATCTCCTTCCAAGTACAGTTGATCCTTGAACGATACAGGGGATAGGTCACTGACCCCCCACACAGTTGAAAATCTGAATAAAACTTTTGACTGCCCCCAAACTTAACTTTGCATAGCCTATTGGTGATTGGAAGCTTTGCCAATAACATAAACAGTTGGTTAATACACATTTTGTGTGTTATATGTATCATAGACTATATTCTTATGATAAAGCCAGAGAAATGTCATAAAGAAAATCATAAGGAAAATTTATCTGTCTATCTATCTATCTATCTATCTATCTATTTATTTTTGAGAGAGAGACAGAATGTGAGCAGGGGAGGGGCAGGGAGAGAGGGAGACACAGAATGTGAGGAAGGCTCCAGGTTCTGAGCTGTCAGCACAGAGCCTGACATGGGGCCTGAACCCACGGACCGCGAGATCATGACCTGAGCCGAAGTTGGACGCTTAACCGACTGAGCCACCCAGGTGCCCCAGGAAAATATATTTATAATAATGTACTGTATTTATTGAAAAATATCTGCATGTAAGTGGACCCACACATCTCAAACCCATGTTGTTCAAGGGTGAACTGTATTAAGCTCCCCAAACATATTTTCTACACCATATCTTGGACAAAAGATAATGATGCTTAGTAGTTACTGACTAATTAGTACTCTGCTGCAGATCTTAGCTGCTATAAATCCAAAGGAACTATAAAATGTAACCTTGCTGCCTTATCCTTTTCAGCAGTTAATTTTATGACACCAAACACCTCTTTCCTCAAAAAAGTTATATAGTTGAGAAAACCTACTGTGATTCTTTCCAAATTCATCTTTCGCTCTACCGGATCAAGGACTTTCTTCAGTATCTCAAAATTGTTAAAGTATTTTCTCTACAGAGAACACTTCCTTTTCCCAGGAGGTGATTCAAGGGTTATTGCTCATCTTCAAAATGTAAATGAATGCCTGTAACATTCATTTGTTGTCAAAATGTAAATGAATGCCTGTAACATTCAGTGTGTTGGTCACGTATCAGGTCTATAGTCTTTCATGAGCAAGGAAACAATTATTTCAATAATAAAAAGGCTATGGTCTCTGGCTCATATAGCAATGTTGGCTGCCAGGTAAACCTCCAACAAGATCACAAGGTAGGACTGAATAAAAACATACCTAGATTTTCTACTGATTTTCTTTTGGGATTGGGATCAGTGTCTCGGGGGCTAGTAGGTGTGGATAGACGTTGGAGGATTTATGAATGAGGATCCACCCAAGGACCAATCACACAAAATGGCGCCAAAGTGTTCACTTGGGAAATTTTCAAGGCCGAGTCAATAAGAAATAGGTGAAGCTAGCTGCATTGAAGACAATGTTCCAACCCTGGTGCTCCTGAAGAAAAATTAGTACGTGGCTAGAGACATAATTTAAATGGATCGTAGGGATAAGACAACAGAGGATGTGTGAGTTGTCCCAGGTCTGTCCTCCTTAGGCAGGTATTTTAGGGTAGCAGCACAAGTTTTCAAACTCTGATTTTAGAAAGAGCCACATAAGAAGTCTGATGACAATTCCACTGCAGGGTATTTACCCAAAGAAAATGAAAACGCACAAATTTGAAAAGGTATATGCATCCGTATGGTTATAGCAGCGTCATTTACAATAGTTGAGATAAAGAAGCAATCTAAGTGTCCATTGATAGACAAATGCATAAGGAAGATGCGGTGAGTATATATACCATGGAATATTATACAGCCATAAAAAGGATGAGATCGTGCCATTTGTGACAACATAGATGGCTCTAGAGGGTATTATGTTAAGTGAAACAAGTCAGACTGAGAAAGACAAATACCATATGGTTTCACTCATGTGGAATCCAAAAATAACCAAATGAATAAACAAACAAAAAGCAGAATCAGACCTATAAATACTGAGGGGAGAGGGGAGTGGGGGTTGGGCAAAATGGGTGAAGGGGAGAAAGAGATACAGGCTTCCAGTTACGGAATGGATACATCATGGGACTAAAAGGCACAGCGTAAGGAATACAGTTGGTGATATTGTAATAGTGTTATGAGTGACAGGTGGTAGCTCCACTTGTGAACACAGCATAGTGTATAAACTTGTCAACTCACTATGTTGTACACCTGAAATGAATAAAACATTGCATGCCAACTATACTAAGAAAAAAAAAGAATGACAGTTCTTAGCCCACGCCTGAAAATCATGATTTGTTAGATCTGGGGCGGGGGGCAGGAATCTGCATTGCAACTGGAGCCCAGGAGGATGTTTAGACCAGAGCTGAGAAACTCCAGTTTGCTGGAAGGAGCCTGGGCTTTGGGGACAGTGACAGAACTGTCATCAAGCCTGCCATTTACTCAAGCTGTGACTTCTGATGAGGTTCCTCGACCAGTCTCCACTTCAGCTTCTCATGTCAAAGAGTGATAATGATTGTGAAGGTTAAATAAAATACCTTAAAGGTGCAAGGTCCACAGCACATGACAAATACTCAATAATGTCTGAGTTCCCTCTATCTCTTCCACTTTATTTTATTTTTTTAATGTTTATTTATTTTTGAGACAGAGAGAGACAGAGCATGAATGGGGGAGGGGCAGAGAGAGAGGGAGACACAGAATCGGAAGCAGGCTCCAGGCTCTGAGCCATCAGCCCAGAGCCCCACGCGGGGCTCGAACTCACGGACCACGAGATCGTGACCTGAGCTGAAGTCTGACGCTTAACCGACTGAGCCACCCAGGCGCCCCTATCTCTTCCACTTTAGATGACGTGAGAACATTTTTTAATGCCTTTATGGACCAGACACTTTTCCAAGAAGTTTGATTACATTTAATCCCATGAGGTGTTCTTTTTTTTTTTTTTTAATGTTATTTTTGAGAGACAGAGAGAGAGACCAAGTGCATGAGCAGGAGAGGGGCAGAGAGACAGGGAGACACAGAATCCGAAGCAGGCTCCAGGCTCTGAGCTGTCAGTACAGAGCCCGACGCGGCGCTTGAGCCCACGAACTGTGAGATCATGACCTCAGCCGAAGTCGGACACTTAATCGACTGAGCCACTCAGCTGTCCCTGAGGTGGGTGTTCTTATTACTTCCATTTTGTAGGTGAGGGAATGGAGGCATCAAGATGTTGAGCAATTTGCTCAAGACTGCGCCTTGACTTAGGTCTACTACTGAGAACTTACATTATTTCCAGGGGAATAAATTAGGGACAGGAAACTTGAAAACCTCTCTCTACTAATAAAGACCCACCTTTCACTTCCCAGTGCCTCTACCATTTGGTCGTGCTCCCTGATGCCTCACCAACTGGAGATGACACTTGCACTCAGTGCGGACACAGGCGCACACAACTGCAATCTGGCTGTAAAGTGTGTCCTTTTTATTAGAGGGCAAAGGTGCTAGGGACATCCTATCTAAAACTAAGGACTGCTTTACCTGTCGGGGTACATTTCCTTTCTCCAGATATTAGAGAGCCTTTAGGTCCATTAAAGAAACAATGATATATAAATTTGTCTGGCATGTTCTTCCCTCTCTGACAAGCTAAGTTGGAACTAGTTTCATTTTCAGGAGTAATAAATAGACAGTCACGAGCAGAAACTTCAAGTATCCCTGCTGAGACGTAGTTAACTACTGTGACATAAAGTTGACGGTACTGATTCACGAGCATAGGTGTACCGGCACGTGTGTGTGCCATATAAACACACAGATGTGTACGTGTGTGTGGGTACTGCTTGAGGCACACATGCGCACTCCGTGACATGCAGGTAAGAATGTGTGTATATGTGTGCGTGCTCCTGGCCTCCATCTGTGCACACACATGCATGCTTCTACCTATGACACCGAACAGATATTAAACTTTGATTTCCAAATCCAATTTTCTAATTAACTCCTTATCGAAACAACAGCGACAGTATTACGACGGCATTATTTTCCTTAAACAATTCATCCCATTGTTCCTGTTGCACAGCAGGAATTTAAGTGCAGCCAACACTTTCTTGCGCTGACAGCTCTGATTAAGGCATAAGTCCTTATGTATATACATGATGTTGGATAATTTATATATTTTTGAATACACTTTCGTTTATAAATCTCCTGTTTCTCCCTGCTATGAACATTAGTTACCAGTTACTAACTGTGTATGTTGTTGCTTGATAGGCACATATACAGTTACCAATAGGTATTATTTTATTTTTTTAAGTTTATTTATTTATTGTTGAGAGAGATAGAGAGTGAGCAGGGGAAGTGGGGGAGACAGAAAGAGGGATACAGAGAATCCCAAGCAGGCTCCGCACTGTCCGCGCAGAGCCTGATGCGGGGCTCCAACTCACAAACTGTGAGATCATGACCTGAGCTGAAACCAAGAGTTGGAAGCTTAACCGACTGAGCCACGCAGGTGCCCCCCAACAGGTATTATTTTAATGAGACCTAATGGGACAATTCAAAGCTGTGATTGTCCTTTAGACATCAGTGCCTACGAAGGAAGCACTGTTTGCCCTGAAACGGTCCCTAAATTTGCGGTTGCAAAGCTGGGGTGAGCTGCTGGGAACACGCTTTGCGGTGAGTGGCTGTCATGACTCAGGTCTAGCCAATTAACACCATAAGGGAATGAGGCCCAGGATTTCTGCTGCTTCCAACTCTTTCAAGTTGGAAATGCAGATTTATGTGTAAAGCCTTGCCATATTTAAATACTAGCTACTAACTAAAGCATTGCCAGACGCATTTTCAGGACCAAGAGACTCATCTGCAGGCAAGAGGAGTCATATGTGACAACAGTTTGCTACCTCTGCCCACAGTAATTCCTGGGAATTCCTAGGCATCTATTCCTTAATGGTTTTGGATGATGAGCCAAGGCCCTAGGGATTTGGTGGTGGTGGTGTGTGAGTGCGTGTGCACAGGTGGATGTGTGTGTACATGTGTGCAGGGGTGTGTGTGCAGGAAACCTTGCTTGATCCCCACCTTGGTGGGTGCTCTATGGGAACCCTCTGGAGTGAGGAGGATGGATGGTCTTCCCACTATCCTGGCACAGTGACTTAACCAGACCAAGTGGAATGTGACCTAGCTGATCATAACACAGAAGGGGAGGAGAATTTGGCTAACTCACTTAGCCACAATACATTTTCTTCAGAAGAAGAAAGAAATTTCCCTGCAAATTTCTCCAAAAGGGAGGGAGCACAGTGAGGACCACCCCGGAAAAAGCCAGTGAGCTAGAGATTTCTGGATTTTAAAGGTCTGCCAGTGGATTTTCTATGTGGGGATGTGGCACCCATTTGCTGAAATCTCAGAGGTTTGTAGAACGGGCACTTTCAATTTTTTTGTTCTAAGCTGTTCCCTGACTTAGCAAATCTGAAATTACTAGCTTATCCACAGATCATCTATCCGCATGTCTGCATGCTGAAGACACTCTCTAAGGTTGTTTGTAGGGCTGCAGGCTGTTGAATACAATACAGAGCCATGTGCAGAAAGACATAATTATGACTTTCTAGGAACTGACACTAATGGACTGTTGATTGATTGATGGGCTGCCTAGTGATGATCCTGATAACCTGAGTGGTTTCTCTGCAAATGGTGCTAGAAGGGCAGTCATTGTTTTACATGAGATCATGGTAATAAAGAATGCAGTTTATAACTCAGTAGTACTCAGATGATCAATTAGCAAAAAGAGAACTACAAGGGAGCATGCAGTTCTGGCTCAGGAAGTAGAGTAATTCAGTTTTCATCTCCATAGGCGATTGGTTTAGGCTACAACCTAGAGCTATCAGGCCTTGGGGTCTATCTGAGAAAGGTGCATTGTAGATATTTTTATAACATTAAGACATTTCAGTTGCACCATCAGGTTCTTGTGATATGTCTGCCCAATGTGTGTTCTCCTGGAGAGGTGGTATGTGGTGGGGAGAGGTCACATTTGTGGCTCACTGACAGCCAGGCACTGAATCTAGGAGTGCCTAGATTCATTTCACCCTCACAAGAAACCTGTGGGGTGGATTTTGTTTGAACAATTTTAAAGATGAGGAAACTGAGGCCCAGGGATGTTACATGAGTTTGCCACAGCTATCACCTCGGTGGGCAGCCAGGATTTGAGCCTGATGTGCCTGATGCCAAAGTCATCTGGTTTCCCAGAGCCCATATTATCCCTCGTAGGTCAATATTATCACTCAGCGTGGGTCAATCTAAAATAGTAAGAGTAGCGCCAATGGTATCAAACAAAAAGTGAATCGCTTCCTTTAAGCGGCGCTGGTTTCTGGGCATTTGGTTTTGTGTCATCTCCAGGCATCCACCGAAAGTACTGCGTGGACAGGCGCTGGAGACTTTCTCCATCACGCTTCCCTTTGCTGCTGTTTCTGCCTCTTTGTCTCTCTGTTGCCTTTAATCCCCATTTCTGCTGTGCAGTCCAATGTCAATAATGATAAATAATAAATCATCAATCCATTTCCACGAGGCATTAGTCTCCCTCCTTCCTCGTGGCGGGGGACCAGTTTGGCATTTGTGCTTCTGTAGGGTCACAGAGTCATCCCAGAGGAATGAGCTACAGGGAGGCTCGCCCTGCTGGTGCTTGGGTCCATCTTGGAGATCCGTGGAAGAATATACATATTTTCTTCTTGTTAGCAGACAAAATACAAAAGGATATCACAATGCAGTCTCCTAACTATTGCTATTGATTCTTTAAAAATTCTTCAGCGTATTCATTCATTCCTTCAACTAATGCTTGTGGAGTCTAACTTTATGCCACAAACTGTGCTGGACTTTGGAACATGAAGATGAAAAGCCACAGTCCAAACCCTTTAAGGTCCTATAAATTCAGTGGGGTGAGGGTGACAGACGCTTTCTTAAGGAAGTGTAACAGATAGAACTGTTTGGAAGAAGATAATTCTAAAACAAGCACCACATTCTGCTTGGCATAGCGGAGAAGGCATCTCAGAGAATACAGCAGATGAGGTGTTCCTGAGGATACACAGGACTCGGTAGGTGAGGGAGCAACGTCGGGGGCAGTGTGTCTAGAACTACAAGCGGCTTGGAAATGCTCTGTGTAAAGTACCTGGTGGGAGTGGTTAAAAGCCAGAAAGAAGTATGCTGCTGCCAAATGCTTAATGATTTGTTTAGATTAGCCAGCTGGAGATTTTAACCCATAGGTGATAAAAATGTTTACAGCAAAACAGTGACGAGATCAGATTTCTGTAGAGGACGATCCAGGAAGCAGGAGGAGGACACACTGGTGGATGTTGAGACTAGAAACAGGGAGTGAAACGGCAGCCGGGGAGAAAATCAAGGTAAGAGACAATAAGGTCTTGAGTTATAGTAGTGGCGGAGGGAAATGGCACAGGGAGATATTTAAAAAGCAGACTGAACATTTGGTGATCGTCTCACTACAGAGGGAAATAGAGTGTAAAGAATATAGGTAATCCCAATATACTGGCTTGAGCACTAGGAAGTAATGTCATTGTAAAAACTGCAGTCATTAATTTACATGATAGACCTATACACTCGTATATTGCAGATATAGCACAAATGTAGCATGCAAAAAGAAAACCCTCTTAACAGTTTGGTACCATACACATTAGCTGAAGCAAAGGATGCCATGCAAGGCCATACTTTTCATTGTGGTAGAAAATGCATTGTGGGCAGGGGGGATGCTAACACACAATGTATGTGGAATTAGTGATTTCAGTCTTCAATGGTACGTCAACGGATGCTTTTTGTTTTGTCTTACTTTTAACTTTAATTTTTATTTATTTAAAAAATTTTTTATGTTATTTATTTTTGAGAGAGAGACAGAGGGGCGGGGGGCAGAGAGAGAAGGAGATGCAGAATCCAAAACAGGCTCCAGGCTCCACACTGTCAGTGCAGAGCCCAAAGCAGGGCTCGAATTCACAAACAGGGAGATCATGACCTGAGCCGAAGTCAGACGCTTAACCGACTGAGCCACCCCTAAATTTAATTTTTAAATCATTTTTTTTTCATTCCAAGAACATAGTTTAACAAGACAAATAGCACTTCATCTTTTAATCATTCTCTGGGAATTTCACTCTGCTATATTTTTTAATATCTGCCAGTTCTTCTCTTTCTCTGAAAATTCCTATTTCTCACAGTACCTGTTTCAACAGTATCTGTTGCAATATTATCTCCTCTGTGAGGACACAAATGATAGCCTACAGAATTCTGTGCTCTGAGTTATCTTGGTTTCCCTGGAATTTCTTTTTGTTTTTACTTGTGGTCTCTGTCTCTTAGATTCTCATAATTGTCTAGCCATCCTTGCTCTCCATTCATACTTACCAAGGAGGCACTCTGATTGAGCATGCATGGATGGGCTTGCCAATGGCAAAGGGACCTTATTATGGGGCTAAGACCACCAGTAGATGGCTCAGGATGGGGGAGAAATCCGGGGGCCTAAATGTTCTATACATAGTCAATCACCAGATCTTCTTTTGAGCACCACTCCTTACCCCGATCTTCCTGGGCATCTGGTGCCCTACATCTTGAGCCTCCCCAGGATTCTGAGTGCTCAACTGCTTGTTTCTTATCAGCGTCTTCCATAGGAGGCACTTCGATTCCATCTTTCTCCACTTTGCCAGGTGAATTTCCACTCACTTGTCACCCAGAATTTGTTGATCTGTTGTCTGTTGTAATCTTTTCTCCATTCTTAGTGCCCACGTGGGCTTATATCTTTTATAAACCCTTTGGTGGGACTTTGTTAGGTAGCAGAGATAAACCTGTGGGTTCAATCTTCCATGTGTAACCAGAAATCCTGGGTTGACTCCAGATGGTTCCTTTACCAAGAAGACGAGTCCTGATGCCCTTGAGTTTTCAACCACTTCCTATGGGCATGTTTTAACTAGATTTTTAACTATGTACTATTAGTTTGGAACAAGGGAGCTTTCCTGGCATTTCTCTGCAATGAACCAGTGTTAATTCTGTGGTTCAGTATTAGAAAGACAATTTGGCCAGGGCAGGGACTCGATTTAGCTCCTCTGTTTAAATTCTTCCTTTTGGGATAGCGATTACCGCTTGCCTCTGCTGCACAAGAATGTTATGAAGGCAGAACAGGATACTGTGGGTGAATTATGCTTTGAGACCTTAGGAAGAAGGCCAATCACTGAATTCAAGGAGTTCTTTTCTGTCAGGAGACAGCAGGCCCCAACTCCTTGAAAGAGGATATTATGATTTCTTACTCCTATTGCTTTAATAACAGAATAACATCAATTATTAAATTAAGGGTTCTTTGCAAAACATTTTTCTGCCTCATAATTTCATAGTAATAGAGAGGTAAATCTAATTTTTAGCATTCAGCCTGTTAACCAATCACACTTAATAAAAATATCTGGCACCTAAATATTTTAATAACAAATAAAATAGAGTCAAGTTTTAAAATATTTAGATAAAATGGAGCTATTCTTAGGCGATCATCAGTTATTTCCTTTAAAATTACATGATGGATACATGAAAGGAGTCACACGGCGTAGCGTACCCTGGAATGGGGGTCCATTGAGGGAGATTTTCTTTCTTGATTTGGAACCAACAACTCTGAATGTGGTACTTGTGTCTCAGCACGTTCACTTGTTTGTTAAGTGGAAATGATACCACTTCTAAAGGATGTCACAGGGTTTTTTTTGTTTTTTTTTTTTTTACTACCTGAGAAGAGAAAATGATGCATGTGGTTTCTACTGTAAAAATAAAAAGCATAATTATTTAAAAATCATACATGCAGTGATTGGAATTAAACACCAAACTGTATATTCATATACACATAAATACATAAATATAGACTTCATACCTACATCTATCAATTGAAGAAACACAATGTGTTTTTCGAAGTATTGCTTCTCATTGCCTCGCATCAATATTAAAGCAGAATGAAGAGCTTCGCATAATATTTTGGTTGACACGACATGCCATCATAACTATCATTTTAAAAATCACCGCAAAAGGCTGTTAAACAACCAGGTGAGTAGTGCTTAAGAGCTTCTGTGAGCAGACAATTGTCACGTTCTGAGTCCAGGGTGCACTGTGTAGAAGGTTCCTGGGGGCACCTGGGCTCTGGCAGTGTTTTTCCAGCCATCTACACTCACCATCTTCCCAAACGCTCATCTGATTCCAAGATGGGGAGATGTTGCATTTCATAAGACCCTCTACAGTCTCAGGAAACATAGCAGAGGGGAGAGAGCTAGGGGGACACCGTGGTGCTGGAAGGAGGAGGGTAGCAAGAAGAGCTTGTAAGTAAGAAAGCAAAATCTTGACTGAGCTTTTCTTAGTGAGACTTGGAAGGGTAGCAGGAGGGGGTATAACTTTAATCATAGAGTTATGGAACCGGAAAGGCTCCTAGCAATCATCTGCTAGTACAAGTACATTTCCTCAATTGTCAATGAAAGTGCTGAGAGACTAAGTGACTTGCCCAAGGTGACACAGCTAATTGGAGGCCAAATCAGGACTAATGCCCGAATTTCCTGCCTCAAGCTAGTGGTGTTTCCCATATATCATCCTACCTCGCATAGCTCCAGTAATGTCCTGGTAATTACTGATTTTCCCTCTGAACCACTGAATTTCATTTCTGAAATATTTTGATTTACAGAACTCTGAGACTCTCAACTTTCAGAGCCAATTCTTATGTCATCCAAAAGGCATTTTCAGCTGTTCCTGCTTTCTTAATCTCTGAATAATGGAATTTCCTCATGATATGCTTTAGAATTGAAATGCAAAGAGAAATGTTCTTTTATTTGCCCTTCATGGTACTCAAATATTGAAAAAGTGCTGACCTATCAATTGTGTTTCCTGCCATCGGCTGCCACCTCTTGCTGAGATCCACGTTCAGTGTGACAGTGTCTGGCAAAATGCAGGTCTGCTCAACAGCCCTTTCCCCAGCACTCTTGGAACAGCTCCCCAAAGCCGGACAGCATTGGGGGAAATTAATCAAACTGGAAGTGGTGTTCTCAATGAGTAACTTAGAGCATCTGAGGCAATCTCCCAGAAATGGATGGATTTGGTCTGCTGGCTGAGTTACTTCATTTCAAGAAGACAAGTTTCTTCTGAGTGGACGGTGTGTGTCATGCCTAGGCTGAGTACTCCAAGGGGCAATATATCTGTGGTCTCAATGGATTAATTCTCTCACAGGCCGTTTGTAAACCTACAGGTCCTCCATACTCCCTGTCAGAGGCACCAGATGCACAAGACAGAAAAACCCTGGGAGCCTGGCCCTGAGTGGGCTTTCTTGGATTGGCGAATGTTTTTTTTTTTTTTTTTTTTTTAAATTTTTTTTTTCAACGTTTTTTATTTATTTTTGGGACAGAGAGAGACAGAGCATGAACGGGGGAGGGGCAGAGAGAGAGGGAGACACAGAATCGGAAACAGGCTCCAGGCTCCGAGCCATCAGCCCAGAGCCTGACGCGGGGCTCGAACTCACAGACCGTGAGATCGTGACCTGGCTGAAGTCGGACGCTTAACCGACTGCGCCACCCAGGCGCCCCGCGAATGTTTTTAATCAAGGAGAAATGTTATCGCGGAAAATCTGGTGGCTTGTGGACTGGACAGTTGCCATCTGGGTCACTTGGTGATCAAGGCTTGTGCTTATCACAAAGATCTTTCCTCTTCAGAACAGCTGTCTCTCTGCTGAAGCTGTTGTTGAGCTGGTGAGCTGGACGATTCAGAAACAAGGGGGTGATGTTGCTCCAGAGACCTGGCACATGATGAGACACGGCGATGACTGCGGGGAACAGTGTTGTAATCTACAAATGCTTTATTCTGTATAGAAGTAGTCCACTGTGGCTTAACTATTTCCTGAAGGAGAGATGACAGTGGGTCTAAATTCTTAAACGGTTGGCTGATTCTGCTGTCTGCCACAATGGAATATCCTCATAAATCAAAGCAGTCATCTTTCCAGGGCTAATGTGAATCTTACGGGCACCAAGGGAGATCATTTTCATTGCTGATTCCAGCCAGCATATTTATCCATAGTCTAGGGTAGCTTCTTTGCCATTCCAGGCTTTGATGCAAGTCAAAAAAGCAGACGTGGCTACTCACTCTTGTCCTCTCTCATAAACCCTGGAATACTTTAGCTAGATGTGTTTATTTCTGGATGCACCAGTATATTTTGCCGTCACATAAAACCTGGAAATTGCTGCTTTGCAAATATAGCAGAGCGTAGTTGCACATTTGAAACAGAAATGTGGTGCTCATGCCAACCTTCCCTTTTTCTCTCAGTTGTCTTGACTCAGAGGTTCAAAATTGGGTTCCCTGGTAAAGTCTTGAATGTACATTCTGTCTTGTTTTCACATTCACGCTGTGGTCAGAGCAAGGCTAGGGGCATTTAAAACTTCTGAATACAGATGTCCTGAGTGCTTCATCAACTACTCCCTAAATAGTAGACAAAGAACTTTAAAAAATGAATGAATTTCACTTCTGGCCTAATATTAACAGAATATAGCTTGAGGAATGAAGAACCCTCAGAGAGGTTGATCCTGAGTTCCTCAAATCAGAGAAAGCTAATCATTCCAGAGACTCTACACAAGTCTCTGAATGAACTTTTTGGAAGTTTTCTTTTCCATAATTAGGATGGAGTATGTGTCCCTAGAGAGCTCCTGGTGATTGCAGTGGTAGCTGTTAATGGCTTTTTTTTCTACAAATGGCTTCTTCCCCCTGCCCCCACCCCAGACTGTAGTTTCAGCTGGGCTTTAGCAAATTACTTTTGCCTCATGAATGCATTTTGAAGAGTATGAGCATATTTTTTTCCCAAAAAAGGCTGACCTGTCTCTAGGTTCTGTCTTTTAGAAATTTTTTTTTAATGTTTATTCATTTTTTTTGAGGGGTGGGGAGAGAGAGGGAGCAAGCAGGGGAGGGACAGAGGGAGAAGGAGACACAAAATCTGAAGCAGGCTCCAGGCTCTGAGCTGTCAGCACAGAATCCAACACAAGGCTTGAACCCACAAACTGGAAGATCATGACCTGAGCCAAAGTCGGATGCTTAACCGACTGAGCCACCCAGGCGCCCCTTTAAAAAATAAAAAACAACAAAACAAACCTTTAATGTTCATTCATTTTTTTTGAGAGAGAGAGAAAGAGAAAGTGTCTAGGTTCTTTCAAAAGAGACCATAGTTTGGTACTCTTTGAGCTAAGAATATGGTTCTCCAGTGAAGATCATTAGGAGGTTTGGGAACTAATTCATTTGTACTGTCATGGGACTCTTCCTGCCTGCTTCTACTGAAGAGGTGTGGACAGCAAAGATGGGAGAAAGCCCTCTCCCACCTCTACCCACCCCTTTGCTCCCCACCTACCACTGGATGTACAATGGATATGAAGGGGAACCTGTTCTATGATTCTTTTTATTAATTAATTTTTAAATTTATACCCAAGTTAGTTAGCATATAGTGCAAAAATGATTTCAAGAGTAGATTCCTTAAGGCCCCTTACCCATTTATCCCATCCCCCTTCCCACAATCCCTCTAGCAACCCTCTGTTTGTTCACTATATTTAAGAGTCTCTTATCTTTTGTCTCCCTCCCTGTTTTTATATTATTTTTGCTTCCCTTCTCTTATGTCCATCTGTTTTGTATCTTAAATCCCTCATATGAGTGAAATCATATGATATTTGTCTTTCTCTGACTAATTTTGCTTAGTATAATACCTTCCAATTCCATCCATGTAGTTGCAAATGACAAGATTTCATTCTTTTTGATTGCCAAGTAATACTCCATTGTATGTATATACCACATCTTCTTTATCCATTCATCCAAATGTTGATGGACATTTGGGCTCTTTCCATACTTTGGCTATTGTCGATAGCATTGCTATAAACATTGGGGTGCATATGCCCCTTTGAAAGAGCTCACCTGTATCCCTTGGATAAATACCTAGTAGTGCAATTGCTGGGTCATAGGGTAGTTCTATTTTTAATTTTTTGAGGAACCTCCATACTGTTTTCCAGAGTGGTTGCATCATTTGCATTCCCACCAGCACTGCAAAAGAGATCCTCTTTCTCTGCATCCTCGCCAACATCTGTTGTTGTCTGAGTTGCTAATGTTAGCCATTGTGACAGGTGTAAGGTGGTATCTCATTGTGGTTTTGATTTGTATTTCCCTGATGATGAGTGATGTTGAGTGTTTTTTCATGTGTCAGTTGGCCATCTGGATGTCTTCTTTGGAGAAGTATCTATTTGTGTCTTTTGCACATTTCTTCACTGGATTATTTATTTTTTGGGTGTTGAGTTTGGTAAGTTCTTTATAGATTTTGGATACTAACCCTTTATCTGATATGTCGTTTGCAAATATCTTCTCCCATTCCGTTGGTTGCCTTTTAGTTTTGCTGATTGTCTCCTCTGTGCAGAAGCTTGATGAGGTCCCAATAGTTCATTTTTGCTTTTGTTTCCCTTGCCTCTGGAGATGTGTTGAGTAAGAAGTTGTTGAGGCCAAAATCAAAGAGGGTTTTGCCTGCTTTCTCCTCTAGGATTTTGATGGCTTCCTGTCTTACATTTAGGTCTTTCATTCATTTTGAGTTTATTTTTGTGTATGGTGTAAGAAAGTGGTCCAGGTTCATTTTTCTGCATGTCGCTGTCCAGTTTTTCCAGCACCATTTGCTGAAGAGACTGTCTTTATTCCATTGGATATTCTTTCCTGCTTTGTCAAAGATTAGTTGGCCATACGTTTGTGGGTCCACTTCTGGGTTCTCTATTCTGTTCCATTGATCTGGGTTCTCTATGTCTGTTTTTGTGCCGGTACCATACTGTCTTGATGATGACAGCTTTGTAATACAGCTTGAAGTCTGGGATTGTGATGCCTCCAGCTTTGGTTTTCTTTTTCAAGATTGCTTTGGTTATTAGGGGTCTTTTCTGGTTCCATACAAATTTCAGGATTGTTTGTTCTAGCTCTGTGAAGAATGCTGGTGTTATTTTGATAGGGATTGCTGAACCTGTTCTATGATTCTTGACCCCATCACCCACTTTGAGATAATAAAGAGGAGAGAGAAGGAGAGGAAGGTAGAGAACCTGTAAAGAGACTGTCTGAGGAGAGAGTATTGTCATGTTTAATGCCACTCCTCTTGCAAAAGGGGTGGGGAAGGGCTACCTCTCACAACCAAACCCAGTGAGGGGTTACTGTAAGGGAACCACGCAGGGGATTCTGAAATATGTTCTTGTAGGTGGGACTCAAAGAGAACTGGCTTAAGCCTATGAAAACCTAAAGAAGACTATGGACTCGGGTCTCTTTCCTGCTTGGAGTGTAGATAGAGGAGGCAGATGGCTTGCATGAGGTCAGAGGTCAGACACAGCTGCTGGTCTGGAGAGGACTGTCAGGGCAGGTGATGTGTGAGTGTCCTAGAGATGACCCCGTGGGAGAAAGAGCAGGACTGGGGACCTAGCTGAAAAGGCCTGGGGGGTAAGGGCACTTCCACAGACTGAGGCTGCAAACAGACTGCTGGATGCATAGGGGCTGCGGGAAGCCTTGAGAGTAAGCAAGAGGTCCTCCTGCCCTGAGTCATGGCAATTACCAGGAAAAGGGCCCTGCACAAAAATTTGTCTGTATCTGGGACCTGAAGGGACTTTTAGAAGTGTCAGTGACCTAAAAGTGAGCAGAAAATTCCTAGGCCTGCTGGAGTTTTCATCCAAGGTAGGAGAATATTATATGAAATGGCAGTGAAGCAAAAATAAAGATGCATTTTTAACACATCACAAATCATGTTTGCTGAATACATTAGATACACTCTGTTTACCCCAAGGATCTGAGTTGATAGAAAGTTAGCAAAGGAAGTTTCCCAGAGGAATCCCATACCACAGTTCATTTCAACTAGCCGGGTACATAATAACTCATGCTTCCTTCTGTAAAGTCGGAAGACCAGGTCTCCTGGCCAAACATATTCTGGCATGTGCTCACAAGGTACAGGAGCAGCTTTGGGATGTCTTGATTTTGTCCATTTTCATGTCTCTTTCTAGGTCCCAGCTCCCTCACCCCTCCCACCCTCCACTTTTCACCCCAGGGGCTGAATGCTGACTTTTTCTAGTTGGAGGTAGGAGGAGTGGTAAAGTGGGTAATGACCTAGAGTCCTAGAGGGCTTGCGTCGTGTTGTGATTTGAGAAGGGAAATGGACAGCTTCTCTAAAAATTAAGGGAAGGTTTCAGACCCTCCTAAGAAGATGTCAAGTGGTCCTGAATGTTTCTGCAGAGGAGTAACAGAATCTTCTCCTTTTGTGTCTTTCTCTCGCTCCTCTCTGGGGTCTGCAAACACATATTGCTGTTTGTTTAGCTTTGTTTTTCTTTGATCCTCAGGAACTTTTTTTCCTGCTGAAGCAAATCCCCAAACTTGCAGCCTGGGGAGTCAGAAGGCAATGTCTGTTTTGGGTGCAGACAAAGACTGGTGAGTGACATCAGAGCATTCAGAAAGTGACCCCTTGCACTAAGGTGCAGGAGAAACGCTGTGATTTGGGACTGCCATTTGAGGTTCTAAAAGGCAGAATGTCAGAAACATTCAAGATAATGCACATGGGAACATCTTCCTCCCAAATGTCAGACTTGCAGAGAGTCTGGGTTTCCTTTGCTGTGTAAATGCTTCTCTTTTTTGCCTTTCCTGAGAACTGGAGATGATCCTTTAATGCCAGATTTTTCCCTCTTCACTCTAAAGGCAATCTGTTCTATGCTTTCCCCGCCTTGAGCGCTGACATGACTTTGACGTGCCTTTGATGAACCACACACCATTTGCCAGAAAGGAAGAAAAGAGGTAGGGATGAAGATCACGTAAGAACACACACATTTCTGGCCTTTCAGAGATTCAGCAAGATGGAGAAAAGGAATAAATAAATGAGAAGGGTGCGAGTGACTGTGTTTATTTTCTCCCTTTGTTCACACTCTGACCATAGCGTAGCTAAGCATGGGGGTCTGGAACTAGAGACTCCTTTGAATTCCACCTCCACCTTCCACTAGTTAGGACCCTGGGTCGGTTACTTTTATCTCTCTGTGCCTCCACTTCTGCATCAGTAAAATGACAATAAAAATAATATTTACCTCGTAGGGTTGTTGTATATATAAAGGGCTAAAAAGGGTGCCTGGTGCACAGGTGGTGTGACGTATTTGTTAGCTACTGTTATTTCCTCATCTTCTAGTAATTTTCTGGGTCTGTAGAGATCTGAGGTGGGAAAGGATGATGTGAAGAAAAGTTAGGTCCAACCTCCACTGGATTATTTATTTGTGATTTGCAACTACACTTAATTCTCCATCCATGTTATTTTTAGGCAGCATTAGGGTTGGTTATAACAGGGTTGATGAGAACTTGAATCTTTTCACCCATTTATTCAGACATTTGTGTTTGTTCATCTATGGATTACTTATTTGAGTTAGGGCACTAGGAAATTTCCAGACTTGTATACAGCACAGGGTTTGCTCCTTAAGGAATCTACAGCTGGTTAATGATATAAAACAATTAATACCTAATCAGAATGACTCTGTTTGGAATATTCTGTTAAATCCCAATAAAGAAAACTAGTCAGAAATAAATGGCCCAGCAAAACTATTTTGAGAATAAACTCAGTGTTTGTACTGTGAGACTGAGATCTCTAGCCGTATTCACCTATACCATTAAGTCTTCCGACCACAAATGTGGCCTCAGGCCTCTTTTCCCCTCATATTTACCAGTATCTTGCTTTGAAATGACCTGGCATTTTTCCTTCTGTTGGGAACAGGAGGCGCTCCCTGCTTCTACACTTCTACTAAATGCCTGGTATGACCTAAACACTCAGCCTATTATAGGCAAAAACAGTTTAGGGATTATTAATTATGTGGGTACAGACCATGATTCTGTATTTCATTTTTGGATGTATTTTAGCCCACAAACCATGCCTTCTCATTTGTCATCTGGGCTTTATGGAGATGTATGAAGTATGTATCCACTTCTAAAAACAAGGAATCTCACAGATGACACTTTTTTTCTTGAAAATGAAATAATATTTTATGGAAAGGAAAATGATCCATTTTTGATTTGGTGGTTCTTTTTAAAAAAAATGTTTGTTTGTTTAGAGAGAGAGAGAGTGAGAGCAGGGAGGGAGCAGAGAGAGAGGGAAGGAGAGAATCCCAAGCAAGCTCCACCCTCAATGTGGAGCCTGATGCAGGGTTCAATCACATGACCATGAGATCATGACCTGAGCCGAAATCAAGAGTCAGATGCTTAACCAACTGAGCCACCCAGGCACCCCTTGATTTGGTTCTTCTTATGGGCTCGAGAAAAGCTCATGTCTTCAATGTTTTTGACTGCTAGCAAAATTTTATCTGGCCTTCCAATATAGTTCACCTAGACAATGAACAGCGAAATGTCTGATGGTAATCCAAGATGTAAATGGAAAAATTATGGGCCAATCTTGTACTCTGAAAAGGGAACTTACTGTTTGACCCACATCAGTCACTTACTCTTCTGGGCCACAATTAAAAATGAGAAGTTTATCATGGTAAAGCTTAAATTATTTTTAAGATTCTTCTATCCCTAAATGACTAGTATTCTAGATCTGTGCTCATCAGTCTAGTAACCATTAGCCACATGTGGCTCCTAAGCACTTGAAACATGGCTGGTTCAAACCGAGATGCACCGTAAATGTAAAACACACACCGGACTTTGAGGAGTTAATACAAAAGAAAGACTGCAAAATATTGAGTACATTGGGTTAAATAAAATACATGACTAAAACGAACTTAACCTATTTTTCTACCGTGACTATAGAACACTTGAAATTACATATGTGACTTACATTGTATTAATATGGGACAGCACTTCCGTAGACCTTCAAAACAAAGGGATTGGAAATTTGTCTTGAAGGACTTGTAGTGTTTAATGATCATTGTTTCAATATTAAGGTCATTATGCCTCTAAGGTCAGGTTTTCAAACTTAAAATTCTTATCCACACCAAAGTAATACACTGTGCATGGACAGATATTTGCCACCAAGTTCCTCTTGAAATTACTTCCTGCTGAGGTCCTCTGGGAGTTCCACAGTTACAATGCTCAACATTCAACCCTTATGGTACTGTCTCAACTGTATCATAAAAGGCTATCAGGAAATACACCAAAATGTTAAGAGTGATTATTTCTAGGTGGGGTACTGAGCGATTTTTTCATTCTTTTTTATTATTTTCATGTTTCAATCTTTCAACAAGGTCTAAATTAATTTCTTCATCAGAAAATGCATCTCTTTACATTTCAGCATGAATGATTTTATAAATTCTACAAATATCACAAATATGTAAAAAAAAAAAAAAAAAAAAAGAGACCAACTTAAAAGGAAATATCCCAAAAGGCTTTAATCTACTTTTCTCCATTTCCAATTTTCCTACAGCAAATAGGTTACTTCTACCAAGAGAGATAATACACCTTATTTTAAAATCTCAATATCCACCCACCCTTTAAACCTTGAACCGACATTAATTTGTAGCATGCTGATTTTCTTAGAACTCCTGAAGCTTTTATCTCTGCTGTGTAAGACTGAAGAGCAGATACTTTAGGTTTTAGCTTCGATCTTGATGCTAACACAGCTTTTTAATAATTTTATGACTACCATCAAATAGAACAGTAGTTAGAGTATATGCAGAAGACAGGGAAGGAATCCCAAAGATAGTTTAATATGCCACTGTGGGGATTAGGTTGTACTTTAAAAGCAGCCATCTAAAGGAAATGGCATTTACATTTGACACCTGCAAAACAGGAGAGGGCAGTCTCCTGCATGCAGCTCATATGGCCACTCAGGAGGGCGCTCTCTCTCTCTTTCTCTCTCTCTCTCTCTCTCTTTCTCACACACACATACACACACACACACACACACACACGCAAAGTGAGCAGGGTTGTGCCCTATCCTGTCTTGCTAAGCATCCCCTGTAGCTGCTTTTTTCATCACTCTCAGAGACCAGAGCCACCTCCCTGCCCACTTCAGGTACCACGGGGCTAGGACAGGCAATGTTTTCGCGTGTGCAGAGGTGTCCGTGTTCGGGCAAGGCCAGATGCCCAGCTAGGTCTGCTATCAGCCATGTTGGCTTTGGAAAGCACCGGGCTTCTAAAGGCCTATCAGGTATGACTGTTTAGCCTGGCAATATTATACTTGTTTTTTTTTTTTTTTCCTTCTTGAGGAAAAGTGTCTTTTTGTAATTCCCACGTGGCAACAGCTCTGTGGACTATGGCACTTTGGAACGGAGCAGGACTTACTGTTAGTAGTGAAGATGACTTCTCCTTCCTGCGGGGTAGGATCGGTATCCGGGACCACCTGCAAGGCTCCCACCGTCCGGACAGCAGGGTCCAAAGTGACTGAACTTTCGTTTACAGTCGTGTCGCTTGCGCCCGTGATCTGGTTGGTGGGTGGGCCTCCCAGAGATCCCTCGAAGTCAGTGGGCAAGTCGTCCATGCAGTCAGCATTGGGCTGATAATGAGGAGAAAAGGATCTCTCCTTAGTGTTTGTCATCCAGTTAGAGATGAAATGTTTACAGCCTAAATATTTTGTTTCAGTGGAAAACCGAGTTCTTTACTGTTTTCCTCCTGAATCACTTAAAAAAATATATTCTACTATAGTTTCTGCAATTAACATGAAAACATCTTCCAAAATTTCCTTTCCAAAGTTTCTGTTTAGATCTAGATATAACGTTTCAATTCCAGGAGAAACAATATTCATATATTAATATAATACTTGGGGGGGGACATAATATTTATTTATGATGATTACCTTTCCTTGTATATACTGTTTACTCCTCATATAGAAAGTAGCTGACTGCTGATAATTACCCCCAAAGACCCACACATTGTTCCTAAATGCACTGATGACAGGAGAGTAGGGAGGGGGCACAGAATCTGACTCATGGTGAATTGTTTATTAGAGATACACACAAAAGCACAGGGTATTTTTGTTATGATGGTGGTTAAACATAAGCCAAAACCAGCTGTAAAAAATGCCCTATTTACTTAATGTGCAAATCGATCATATGTTGATCAAATCTTAATTAAAATTTTAGAATCATAAAACTAGGGTGAAATCATTTAATTTGATTATCCAATCATTGCAAGACTTCTGTCCCTCCAGGCCCCTCATCCCCAGATGTCTGACAGCCCCCACTTGAACAACACAGAAATGGGGAGCTCTCTACTTTGCAAGACAACCTGTGTTGGCCAGCCTTTGTTAGACTATGCTATCTTTGGGCAAAATCTTTCTCTTTGTAGGTTTTTCTCTTTGGTCTTAGTTCTGCTGTTTGAAATGATATTGAATATATTTATATCTCCTCCAAAAACAGCTTTTAAAATGATTTTCAGTTGTTATGCCTCTACCCAAACTCATAAAAATTATTTTAAAAAGATGGTGTTGCAGAAATCTGGTCTTAAGAAATACTAAGAATTTTTGCTTGACATATCTCAATGGATACAGATCAGGATGGGAGGGATTAGGTGAGGAAAATTCTGGATTGGCATTGACTGTATTAACATCATAATGACTATACTGTGTTCAAAGATCAAAGGGAAAATCCATAATTCCTGGACTCACTGGGAGCACAAAGCAAGCAATCCAAAGCAGGGGACTCTTGTCCTGATTTTCTACTCTTAAGCCAGTCTCTCAAGCTCCACACCTGTGTTTCCAATAGCCAGTTGGAAATTTCCAATCTCACAAAAATTTCAAATTCAGCTCATTCCCTCTTTTTCTGTATTCTCTCTTTATTTCACCTCTCTGTCTCTGTTAGAAGTGAGCCAATTCACTGGAACTCAACTTATAAAAGTCAGTGCACTGAATGACCAACCCACCATATTTTTTAAATTTAGAGATAGCGACATAAGCTATATTAGGAATTTTCTCTCCCCATTACCTTTTCTTCCATTACAGTTTCTTCCCTGGTATATTCCATTCTCTACTTTCTCAACACAGCAGTCTTTAAAACAAAACAAAACACAAGTCTGATTCTTCTTCTTCTTTTTTTAAGTAGGCTTCATAACCAGCACTGAGCCAGACACGGGGCTTGAACTCTGAGGTATAGACCTAAGCTGAGGTCAAGATTCAAATGCGTAACCAACTGAGCCACCCTCAGGGGTGCCCTGATCCCTCTTTTCTCTTAGAGAATAAATTATAAGCTCCTGAATAGGGCAAAACAGGCTTTCTACAGCCTCATGGCAGCCAGCTCTTCTGGCCTCACCTTAGCCTTTGGAAACACAGAATACCATATATTCCCTATCTCAGTGCTATAGCTTATGCTGTTCCTCTGATCAGTCCCAATCACCCCCATTGCCTTCCCCATCCCAAGGTCTCAACCTGACTGTGGTGAACTCGTAAGCATCCTTCAATTCCCAGGCCAACCATCACCTTTTCTAAGTACTGTTCCCTCCCAGGTAGCATGTTGGATACTGTAATACTTTGTAGGTATCTCTCCCTGTGTTGTGGTTTATTTGTAACTGTGCTTGTCTCTGTCTTACTCTACTAGTTCACAAGCTTTCTCCCCCCAGCTTCATTCAAATATAATTGATATGTAACATTCCATCAGTTTAGGTGTATGACAGAATGATTTGATATACATATAGACTGCAAAATGATTAACACCTAAGTTTAGCCAACATCCATTACCTCATAGAGTTGCAAGGTTTTTTTCGTGTGTGATGAGAACTTTTAAGATCTACTCTCTTGGTAACTTTCAAATAGACAAAACAGGATTGTTAACTACAGTCACCATGCTGTATGTTACATCCCCAGGATTGCTTTATAATTTGGCCACCTTCACCCATTTCACCCCCACCCCCCAACCCCCAACCTCTGGCAACTACCAGTCTGTTCTTTGTTTCTAGGAGTTTAGTTTTTTAGATTCCAGATAAAAGTGAGACACGAGCTTTTTAAAGTGAAACAACTACATTACGTTGATCTTAATTTCCAAGCCCTCATATAGTGTCTGACAATTACAAGGTGCTCAGTAAATGTCGATTTGAATATTTTATCAGTGTCTCAGTTTACTACCATGAAAAGCTGGGAATGTTACTATCTGTCCTAGATCAGTTAAGGGAGGATTTGAGAAAATGCTTTAAAAACTGTCAAGTTCTGTGTGAAGGTAAGGTATATTATTCAAGAATACCAGAATATGCCACCCCAAAATGTGCTGTTGGCATAAGGATTATTTTGCGCTGAGGACAGTTGAGAAGAAGCAGGTAAAGAAATGTTCTCTGCCCTCCTCCCATCTGCCTAAATGTAGGACATTTTATAAAGGTGGCCCCCCTCCCTGTACCAGGAAGAGAAGAACATTCTGATCACCAGAGACTGGGAGTTGACACCAAAATGGATCTGTAATAACACACCTCACTAATATGCTCTTCTCTGCCATTAGTTTCCCTCATATATGTACTTTCCCAGAATTTGCTGCCCGAGAAACTCAAGGTCCTTTGGTCACTTCTGTTAAAGTTTGTTCTTTTGTGAAGATGCTCTGTATGTCCAAGTTCTGCCCACCCCTTTGAGTTACTCATCCCTAAGTGCTCCCATGTGCTTGTGCAGTGCACATGTTAATAAACGTCTGGTTGTTTTTCTCTTGTCTATCTTTTACCGGTCTCATTTATAGGGCCCCTGCTAGAGAACCTAGACGGGTAGAAGGGAAAGTATCTTTTTTCTCTCCCCTACACTATATAAAAACGCTTATAAGCAAAACCAATTGTATGGGGGGGCGGTGTCAGGGACGAAAGGATTTCACAATGAGCATACTGTGCTGGTTGGTCTTTCCTCCATGGGCATCTGAATGCAATCACATCTGCGGTAACCACTGACATAGTTTTCAAAATGTTGACTTCGCCTGTTGATTTTGTTTCTTCATTTTATGTCTTTTCTTTTTTTAAAAAAAGTTATTAATTTTGAAGCAGAGTGTTCCCTTTTATTTTGTGCACTAGGAGGAACGGTATTATATTTTTAACAGAAGCGGGAAAGAGAAAGAGCTAATTAGCTCAGTGAGACTGTTAATGGTGGCGGGCATGAATAATTTGGCTTAGGTATAATATTTCATAGACCAAACATTACAGAAACTCACAGTTTATATCTACTCTAAGTGGTTCATCCAAGAGAAGAATGTTTTTGAAAAGGGATCCAATTTATATACCTCGAAGAGAAATTACAGTCATAATGTTTAGCAGAAGATCTCAAATACAATCTGCAAGTGAACATTGCATAGGTATTCAAATTCAGGTTAGCATGGGAGAAACCACTCAAATAAACCAACCTCTAGAAGTCAGGAACATGGGAATACCCCAGCTACGTGGAATTTTCTCTTCACTAACTATCATGCTATTTATATCAGGACAATAGCGATAGAAGGTGTTCACTGCTGGGATATGAATGGCCTGGGTGATATGGTACCTCAGAGGAGTACTCACTGAGATCTGCATTCTGTCATTCTACAAAGACTCGCCTAGAACTGACTGGAGAGAAACGAGGGTGCAGATCTGTTGTGTAGATAAAGGGATGAAAACACTTCTGACAATGAAGGCCTCCCTCCTTTTCAGTTCTGTATCTTATTTCTCTTGACAAAATATTGTAAAAAAGAAAAAAAATATGCCCACTATAATGGGAATTTCATGATCCACAAGCTGTGCTTTCATTCTTTAGCTCATTTTAGAGAAATCCACTTTACAAAGTGAAAATGTCCCCAGCTCTCAGCTTTCGGCTTATGTGCGGTGTGTCTTATAGCAGAGGCAGCCACAAGGATACTCAGTTAAAAACAAAAACCAGAAACAAGCCAAAAAAAAAAAAAAAAAAAAAAAACCTTCCTGCCTGTATCTGGACCATTTAGTTGACCAAGATTACAACCAAGTAATGAGTGGTGAGTGGACACTGTCCAAAGGAGACCAGACTGAATTTCATAAATATGATTCTGTAACTGAAAGCCTTCTGGCTCTGAGGGGCAACAATGCCACAGACGTTTACTGAACACTCATTATACGAAAGGGATACAGAGATAAGAACCACTAGGGACTAATTGTTAGAGACTGACAAGCTCTTTTCAATTTTCCTTGATTAAGAATAGAGTATAAGGAATTTAGAAAAAAAAAATTATACAACAATATCTTTAAGCTGCATAAAGAGGGCTTCGGTTAGCTGAAGTGTTTACTAAGTGAGAAGGCTGTGAACTTGCCCAGTGACATGGAAAGTTATATGAATGCAATAAAACATCATCTTTTTGGTATGGTTTAGGCATGGTGCTACCCAGTGGTGAAGCATGGAGTGAAACAACATCCCCAATTCCTCCCAGATCCAGACTTCAGTATCATCCTCTAGGACACGACCAGAGAAACCTTGGGGAGGCATGAGGGTAGCCATATGCCTTGGTGGTTCCTGAGAACTGGCCCACATGCCTTCTTCTTTCTGGAGGATGTTCTGTTCTCTGGGGCAAGCTCAGATGCGTGTCATGTTCCTGTGCAGCTAGCCTTTATGAATCCTTGGCAAAATCCAAAAGATGCTGCCAATGTTTATTTTTCTGGAAGTCAAGTGTGCTGAGTAAAATCCTACCCGTACTTGGTGAGCATGAAACCATGTACAAAATGCCCAACTGCTAAAAGTTAAAATGTTTTTAATTTTGGAAATAAGCCCAAAGGCCACCCAATAGTTCTATTTTGAAAACAGTATTTGTATCGTCAACTAATTCTCAAGTAGCTTCTGAAGAAGTCGTACCTCCTCTGGAGAAGTCTGAAGTCAAATGCTATTTAGTTTGAAACGTAACCACCAGGGGTGGTTCGGTTTCACTGTCCTGACCAAGAAGCACTGGGATCAACATTTAGGAGCTTTGAAAATATCCTGAGCATTAGAAACTGGGTCAAATAATGTGACTGTCTACCTTGAATTGTGAGTATTCTAAAGGTTCTGGAGACTAAAGATAACATACACATATGCAAGCACACACATACATACATTTCCCATCTCCCTTGCATGAACTGGTTGAAAAGTGCAAACCCTGCGTTCGATTTTCTAGGCTCCTAGTATCTGGTAGAGATGATGGGCTCTTACTCATATTTCATGTTCACTGTAATTGATTTTTACCTTGAATGCATTGTGCATTTACAACTCTGGCCTGAAAATGTGATGCATTGCCTTTCAGAATCTAGCTCGCAGCTATAGTCACACAAGCTGATTTGCGTTTGGTGTGTCAACCACGATACACAGCATACAGCTTGCATCGAGGCAGCTGGTACAGGGTAGAAAATTCTCCAGCCAATGCATGACCTCATAATGCTTCAGGTGTGCCCTCTCCAACAGAGCCCCTCTGATAGTCCTGGCATAATTAGCATTTTGGCATTAAAGGAAGCCTTTGATATTTGATCTGATCCTTTCTTCTT
Source organism: Panthera uncia (assembly GCF_023721935.1). NCBI lineage: Eukaryota > Metazoa > Chordata > Mammalia > Carnivora > Felidae > Panthera > Panthera uncia. The sequence goes on from NC_064811.1 coordinate 117,201,072, forward strand.
CAGTGACATCTTGGGACCATTAACATTCTCTTTGCTCTCTGCCATCAGTAGTGAGAAGTGACAACAGAGAGGTTGCAGCCAAGTGGAGGGGCCGGCGGGTGGGGGTGGGGGGGAGGTTGATCTCTGTACACTGTTTGTCTAGCTTCTTTTAGACAGCGCCTATGTTTTTCTCACATCTCTGTGCAGCCCTTGGATTTGGTGGCCTGGCTTGCTTCCTGCCCTCACCACAGCAGCTGGTGCCTCACCAACCACCAGCTCGTGGGGCTCACTTTAATACAATCCTGGGAAAGTCCTTCCCTGGAGCATCAAACCGGCCAGCTGGTGGGATTCTCTTTGCACTGGGGGAGAGGCTCAATTTTATAAACATATGACAGAGGGCACCAGCTGGATGGTAGTGTCAGAATGAAGCAGCTCTGGCTCTGGTTTCCTGTTCACTCAAGGTCTCTGCAGAGATCTGAGTTGAGCAGAGGCTCTGGGCCAGGTTCCCAGTGGCTGTCCTTTCCTCCCATTGTCCGGAAGAGCTCCTTTCCAGTGAAAGCTAGGCATGGTGCTACCCAGTGGTTGTAGGGCAACATCGGAAAGTGAGGCACGCAGACCTCCTTACTGACAGTACATAAGTGATGACACAGGAGGCGATCAGTGTGCAACCGGGCCGTCCAGCCTCTGCTGTGTCCTGCCTGTACTCGCACCCTGCAGCCTAGATGAGAAGCTTAGGAGCTGACACGGACGTGGTGAGAGGGCCGCGATGTTCTCAGAGTGAGAAAAAGTGAGAAGAGAAATGTTTCAGACATGGGTGTTCTCTTGGGGCCTCAGCAGATGACGGCTCTGCCAGGAAGATGAGGGGGGTCATAGAAAATCCAGGTGTGATGTTTTCTCCCTGCTTGGGGGGTGATGCAGAAAGACACATATTACGATGCTGTAGGCTGTGCTGTGCTTACCGGGATCCCTAGGGCTTTAAGAATGTTCATCTTGCACATGGGGCAGGTGCGATGGTCTAGAAGCCAGGGGTCAACACAGGACTTGTGGAAAAGATGCCTGCAATGAGAACCATACATCTTAGAGTGGCGGTAACCACACAGACTACCTAGTCCACCACAGCCCAGAGACTTGTCCAAGGTCACTCGACTGCTCAGAGGCACAGCTGAGACTTGAACCTCCATCTCCTAGCTCCTGGGCCAGTGAGCTTCCTGGTATACCCTGTGCTGATTTAGTCAAAATCTGTCTGGATCCCAGGACTGTCCTATACGATTCACAACAGTCTTCCAAGTTTCAGAAAACATAGAGAATGCAGACACAGAGAGATTTTTCTCTTTCTCAATAGGAAGAATGCTTAATGGAAAGAATGCAGGTGGGGAGGCCTGCACAGGCCTTTCAGGATAACTTGCGACTTGTAAATAAATCCAAACTTTCTTTTTCCACAGTCAGAAGACAACTGCAAAATAAAGGCTTGTTTCCATTAATATTTGGGCTCTCACACAAAAGGGCAAAAGAGCTCCTGGAAGCATTTAACAATACAGATGACATTTTATGTTGTTATGGCTGCTGGCTGTCAAATCAGAAGCCAGAGTGAAGGGTACCGTACCCTTTCCTGTTTGTACAGCTGATGTGCTCAATCAACTCCACTGCTGTTCTCATGTGGCACTCCCGTGAGCCTTCATTGCATGCCAGCAGGAGGGGGGCATTCAGTAGGCACAGGGGGGCCTCCTAACTGACCTTTCACTCAACTTGGCTCTCAAGAGCCCAAGAGATTATCAGGGACTGCTCGAGTCAGAAGCTTTTCTTCTCACTCACAAGACTCCAGACCACAGGCAGAAGCAGTCAGAACTTCCTGCCTGGGGCAAGAAGACAGGGAACCATCTGTCTTAAGTATGAGGGCTTCGCAGGACATTCCATTCATGCCTGACTTTGTCCTCGGCTGTGCACTGTTTACTCTCTTCTCTCACCTTTGTTTTCTTTCCTTCTATCAGTCTAACCCTTTTCTTTGTGTTAGAGGGCTTTAGGCTCAAATGCTTAAAGGGGACCCATAAATTAGGGAAGAGTGCAGGAGGGGCCAATTTTTTAAATGGAAATTGAGAAGAATCCACGTGCCAAGGATGGGGTTAGCTGTACTCTGGATATGATTAGATTGGGGATTAGAACAGGAGAGTAGCAACCTGGATGTGTCATCATGTTTCCAGATTGCTGTTTATAATGCCTGCAGATTTATTCCTTAGAAGACACATATCACATTCATTCGGTTCTTTACCCATACATTCATCCAACAAGTAATAAATGCTGAGAACTGTGCTCAACACTGGGAATCAGCATGGTAGTGATTTGGCTCCTTCCTTTAGGGAATGTAATGGGAGGAGAGGTTAATAAAATAACATAAATTACTTAATGACAATAGTGCTAAGTATCACCTTAGAAGAAAATGGAGTTTGGGAAGGCTTATGACTGGAGATTTATTTTGTTTGGATACTCAGGGAAGATTTTCCTGATGAAGCGCCAAAGTGAATACTTGAGGGCTACACAGACATTATCTGTATGAAGTGGGAGGGGAGAAGAAGGGTATTCTAGGCACAATGACTGACTGGCACGAGAACCCTGAGCTGGACATTGGCAGAAGTGAGGGAGGGACGAAAGCAAGAGGAAATCACTCTGTCCCCCAAAAGCAGTATGGACCTCCCTAAGTTCAGGCTCTGCACTCAGGAAACAAGCTCTGAATCTGAACTTGCTCACCAACTGTGTTCCTCTGGGGAAAAAAGTCAAACATTCTGATCCTTCTGACTGTTCTTGGGAGGCAGCCTCTGTCGTGTTTCTGGCATACATGTTAGAGTCAGAAAGGAGGGCCAGTCATTAGCTGTTTTAACCTCAATAAGTCACTTAATATCCCCAAGTCTCGGATGCCCCATCTGTAAGATGGAGATATACCTACTTATGCAGAATCTCCAAACCCTAGAAGCTGATAGCTATTTTCGAACACCCTGAGTCATTCCCCTTTGTGCATCTGTGATGGTTAGTTTTGCAGGTAAACTTGGCTAGTGCCTAGTCATTCAATGAAACACTAATCGAGGAGCATATCACAGATCTGGTTAACATCTACAATCAGTTGACTTGGAATAAAGGAGATTATCCTAAATAATCCAGGTGGGCCTTATCCAATCAGTTAAAGGCCTTAAGAACATAACTGAAGTTTCCCAAGGAACCAGAAATTCTACCTCCAGATGACAGCACCAGATTCTCCTCAAGTTCCCAGCCTGTAGGCCTGCCCTAAAGATTCCTGACTTGCCAACCCCACATAAGCCAATTTCTTGAAAAAAATCAATGCCTTGAAAATGGTCTCATATATATACATACACATATGATATATAATATAGTGGAGTATAGTGGGATTCTCTGGAGAACATTGACCAATATAACTTCCAATGAGAATGTAAGGCCCATGAGAGCAAAATCCTTGTTTGCCTAATTCTCTGTTGTATCCTCAGCATCTAGAATAGTTCCTGGCACACAGGTGATGCTCAGAAATATCTGCTATATAAATGAATACTTATCAAAAGACCTGGTACTCCTCACTGCCTACACATGGTCATAAGCCCATGGACTCAGTCTTGCTAAATCTCTTCTACTGCTTTGCTTGGCTTCTATTCTCAACACTGCTTCCTCACTCCTAATCTTGTTAATGTTCTTTATTACTGCAATAACATCTAAACTGCTCTCCACACCACCAGCTTTTCCTGTTCTTTTCATCCCACTCATCCTTGCCAGATTTATCTTCCTAAAATATAGCACTGGTTACGTCACCTCCTTGTTCCATTCTGTTCTGTGCTAGGAGCTGGGTACAAAGATGAATAAGACAAGGTCCCTCCATCAATACAGCAGCATAGTCCTTGAATGGTTCCCTGTGAACCACAATGTAAAGGCCACTGGAAAGCCATACTCCTGGATCCATCATTTTCTGGCTGTTTGATCTCAGGCAAGCCTTAGTTCTCCAAGACTCTGTTGCTCATCTGTGAAATTTTCTTATAAGTATGGGGTTTGCAAGTGAATGACTCTGTATGTGTGTGGGGGGTGGCGTTGGGGTGGGGGGATAAGTAATGATCAAAAGCTTAAAACATAACTCCTGGCCCTCCTTAATTTTAAGCTACCATTAATCTTATTAAATTTTGTTGTTGTTTTTCAGTGTTTATTTTTGAGAGAGAGAGATAGACAGACAGAGACAGAGCGTTAGCAGGCAAAGGGTAGAGAGAGAGGGAGACAGAATCTGAAGCAGGCTCCAGGCTCTGAGCTGTCAGCATAGAGACCGATGCGGGGCTCAAACCCATGAACTGTGAGATCATGACCTGAGCTGAAGTCGGACGCTTAACCAACTGAGCCACCCAGGCGCCCCACAACCATTAATCTAAATGATATAAATGTACTGCATCTTATTTTTAGATATTATGTTATTACTCCAATTCTTACTCTTTAGAATATACTTTTAACATTTTAACAAGTAAAGGCAAATTTTAAAAATTCAAAGGGAGAACTAAGGCAAAAAATGAAAGTGCTAAAGTGACACATAGATGGTGATCATGCTGATTATTAATGAACATTCATTTTCTAACACCATATTTCTTGTGTTAACTATCAAACATGAAGACTGTATCCTTGTAATTAGGATTGCAAAAACAATTCTTCCCTCCCCAATGGAAAGAAAAATAAAAGTTACCAGACTAAATAAATAAAGAGTTAGGGAAAGAATCCAGCGTTCAGTGAGATGTACCAACAGTCGAGTAAACATCTCTACGGCAAAGTCAACCTCAGCTCATCCTGTTTGTACGATTCACAGTATGGGACTGTCTCTTCCCATGTTTTAACAAAGGCTGTGTGAGAAAGTACACACTGAGGAACAATGGGACAAGATATTCTATCTTGTCTATCTTAACAATCCTAGCAAGCTGGAAATGCAACAGAGGATTGACCAGAACTCTTCTTCCTCTTTCTTCATCAAAGGGAAGCAAGCATTTAAGTAAAAGTTCCTCAGAGGTGCCTGGGTGGCTCAGTTGGTTAAGCGTCTGACTTTGGCTCATGTCATGATCTCGTGGTTCATGAGTTCAAGCCCCGCGTCGGGCTCTGTGCTGACAGCTCAGAGCCTGAAGCCTGCTTCTGATTCTGTGTCTTCCTTTCCCTCTGACCCTCCCCGGTTTGTGCTCTCTTTCTCTCAAAAGTAAACAAACAAATAAACAAATAAACAAAGTTCTTCAAGCACCTGACAAAAGATGATGCTGACAACTGAAAATGATGCTGAGCTGATTATGAGTAATAAAATAAGTTCTCACATTTTTTTAGCAGTAATGACAAACCCAGCTAAACCTGTTTCCCCATTTATTAATTCTTGTTTTCTGTTGTCCTTTGTCTATATGTATGACACCCCCTCCAAATAAATGGCATTTTTTTCTCCACCGGAGGAAGAACAGAGCTTTTCTAGCCTTTCCATCTCATTCACTTTTATAGGCTTTGTCAGACCCTGTCACCCTGACATTGACATTAGAAGTCCATGGCTTTCCTTTACAATACAAACTGTTTCATTCCCTTCAGTAAGATGGTTATCAAAGAACATAAGTCACTCAGGGACCCAGACAACATTAACTATTTAAATAGGATGTATCCAGTGCTTCTATGGGTAGTCAAAATATTTCCTCAGAACCTCGCAATCTTATTTGTAAAGTTGTCAATGAAGTCAGAGTTTTTAAATTAAGACACACTAAGTTAATCAATATTAACTTAATATTTATCAATATTCCTCCACATATAACATGCAACAGGCATGTTACTATGCAACAGGCATGTGAAATTATTAATTCATAACAGCTCTATGAGGTAAAAATTATTATTCCCATTTTATGGAGGAGTAAGCTTGAAGCTCATCAAAGTAAAATAAATTAAGCCAAGAGCTTGTAAGCTGCAGAGCTAGGGCTCAAGCCCAGCCCTAGTGTCAGTGGTTTTACCCAAGTCTGCACTCTGTCACCCTTCCTTCCCCACACTGAACCATCATGGGGGGGGGGTGCAGTTTGGAGGAATTAAAATTTTTATTCTTTCCCAAAGTATTTTTGTGGTTCAGTTTCAAGGAGGCAGTATCTTAGTTACGGGGTTGGAGATCAGGCAAAACCAAAGGGAAAAGTGATCTGCCTTAAGCATATGCACTTGGCTACAGAAGGGAAAAGCTGTCAAATAATACTGGCCTCCTCAGGACTATACTTAGATATTAGTTGGGTTGATTTATTTGGGGAGAGGATAACACTGGCCTCTAAATGCTTTGTACTGCCCCATTCTCCACTGCCCAACAAACAGACTTGGTTAAATGTTGAGTTGGCAGCTCCATTGCCTTTCTATAAAATGTTCATATTTGAATCTTCAAGTACCACAGAAAGTCATACCCACTCTTCGTCAGGGCTCTTCTCGACATGGTCTGGTTTCCCTTTCTTGCTTTAGCTTTCTAAATACAAATATGATATCACTCCTCAGGCTTGAAATGCTTCAGCTGCTCCTCTCTCCCTAGAGCACAAAGGGAGACAGCACAAAGGGACAGCCTCACCCACCGTGGCGCGTGTCACATCTTCTGTTACGTCCCTACATTTACCCCACACTTTTACCATAACTCTGGAATGCCCTTCTCATTTTTTCTCCTCGTATGTCAAATCCTGCTCATATTTTATCTCATAGCTCAGATATCCCTTCTCTTCTCTGAATATCCCATCCCTTTTTTTTTTAAACTCTGCCAAAGAGAGTTGGTTTCTTTTTATTTCTGCTCCACTGTGTTTTCCTACATATGTTGCAGTAGTATGTGCCCTGATTTCAGGGTTTGACTACCTCTCTTTAGCACTGTGACCTTGGGTAAGTAACTTAACTTGCCTGTGGCTCAGTTTTCTCTTTCGTGTTTTATGACAATGTCCTTTAATTGTTGCAACAACCCTCTGAAGTAATACTGTTTGTGATAATCCTTCAGAGGGTTGTTATTACAATCAAAGGACAAAGGGAATAAAGCAGAACAAACAAAACCTGAAGTTAGTAGACTGAAGAGAATAACAAAGATTAGAGCAGAAAGAAATGAAACAGAGACTAAAAAGACAATAAAAAAGATAAATGAAATTAAGAGCTGGTCTTTGAAAAGATAAAATTGACAAACCTTTAGCTGGACTCACTAAGTAAAAAAGGGAGAGGACTCAAATCAGAAATGAAAGAGATGAGGGGCACCTTGGTGGTTTAGTTGGTTAAGTGTCTGACTCTTGATTTTGACTCAGGTCCTGATCTCACAGTCATGAGATTGAGCCCTGAATGGGGCTGTGTCCTGACAGCACAGAGCCTGCTTGAAATTCTCTCTCTCCTCTCTCTCTGCACCCCCCCCCATGCTTGCTTCCTCTCTCAAAATAAACATTAAAAAAAATAAACGAAAGAGATGATACGACTGATACCACAGAAATATAAGGTTCATAAGAAACCACTACAACAATTTTATGCCAACAAATTAGACATCTAGAAGAAATGGATAAATTTCCAGAAACATTCAATCTACAAGACTGAATCATGATGAAGTCGGAAATCTGAACAGACTAATTATTAGTAAGGAGATTGAATCAATTATCAAAAACTTGCCAACAAATAAAAAAGTCCAGGACCAGATGGCTTCATTGGTGCAATGTACCAAACATTCAAAGAAGAATTAATACCACTCTTTCTCAAACTCTTCCAAAGAAAAGAAGAGGAGGGAATTCTTCCACACTCATTTTATAAGGCCAGCACTGCCCTGATACCAAAACTAAAGAAGGATACACAAGAAAAATATAAGCCAATATCCTCAACAAAATATTAGAGAAGCAAATCCAACAATAAATTATAAGGATCATATACCATGACCAAGTGGGATTTATTCCAAGATGCAAGGATGGTTCAACACCCACAAAATTAGTCAATATGTCATAGCACGTTATCAAAATGAAGGATAAAAATCATATGATCATCTCAATGGACGCACAAAAAGCATTTGGTAAAATTCAACATCCATTTATGATAAAAACTCTCAAGAAGGTATAGAGGGGAAGGTACCTCAACACGATAAAGACCATATATGACAAACTCACAGCTAACATTATACTCAATAGTGAAAAGCTGAAAACGTTTCCTCTAAGATCAGGAAGAAGACAAGGATGCCCACTTCTCACCACTTTTATTTCACATAGTATTTAAGTCCTAGCCAGAACAATGAGGCAAGAAAAATAAAGGCATCCAAAGTGGAAAGGAAGAAATAAAATTGTCACTATTTGCAGATGATATATATAGAAAACTCTAAAGACTCCATCCCAAAACTTTTAGAATAAATGAGTTCAGTAAAACTGAAGGACACAAAATCAATACACAAAAATCTGTGGTGTTTCTATATACTATAATGAGCTGTTAGAAATAGAAATCAAGAAAACAAAACCATTTACAACTGCATCAAAAAGAATAAAATACCAAGGAATAAATGTAACCAAGTAGGTGAAAGACCTGTACGTTGACAATTATAAGACATGGATAAAAGCAACTGAAGACACAAATAAATGGAAAGATATTCCATGCTCATAGATTGGAAGAATTCAATATTATTAAAAATCCATACAACCCAAAGCAATCTACATTTTCAATATAATCCCTATCAAAATTCCACTGTCAATTTTCAAAGAAATAGAACAAATAATCCCAAAATTTTTATGGATCCAAACACACACACACACACACGCGCGCGCGCGCGCGCGCACACACACACACAAACCACAAATAGCCAAAGCAATCTTGAGAAAGAACAAAGCTGGAAGAATCATGTCCTTTGATTTCAAATTATACTTCAAAGCTACAATAATTAAAACAGTATCGTACTGGCATAAAAACAGACACACATAGATCAATGGAACAAAATAAAGAGCCCAGAAATAAACCCATGCATATATGGTCAATCAATCTACAACAAAGGAGGCAAGAACACACAATGGGGAAAGGACAGTCTCTGCAATAAATGGTGTTGGGAAAACTGGACAGCCAAAGAATAAAAAGTCTACCCCAATCTTACACCATACACAAAAATTAACTCAAAATGGATTAAAGACTTAAATATAATACCTGAAACCATAAATCTAGAAGAAAACATAGGCAGTTAAGCTCCTTGACATACGTCTTGGCAATAGTTTTTTGAATCTGACACCAAAAGCAAAAGCAACAAAACAAAAATAAACAAGTAGGAAAAAAATAAACAAGTGGGACTATAACAAACTAAAAAGCTTCTGCAGAACAAAGGAAACCACAACCAAATGAAAAGGCAACCTACAGAATGAGAGAAGATATTTGCAAGTCATATACCTGATAAAGGACTAATATCCAAAATATATAAAGAATTCATACAACTTGATAGCAAAAAAAAAATCCAATTAAAACATGGGCTAAAGATCCAAATAAACATTTTTCTAAAGAAGACAATACAGATGCCCAACAAATACATGAAAGGATGCTCAAGATCACTGATCATCAGAGACATGCAAGTTGAAACCACAATGAAATATCAATTCACACCTGTTAAAATGGCTTTTCTCAAAAATACAAGACACATCAAAGTGTTGGAGAGGATGTGGAGGAAAGGGAACCCTGTGCCCTGTTGGTGGGAAGGTAAATTGTTGCAGCCACTGTGGAAAACAGTATGAAGGTTCCTCATAAGATTGAAAATAGAACTACCATATGATCCAGCAATTCAACTTCTGGGTATTTATCTGAAGAAAACAAAAACATTAACTCAAAAAGATAGATGCGCCTCCATATTTATTGCAACATTATTTATAATAGTCAAGTGTCTGTCAATGGATGAATGGATAAAGAAATGCGGTGTACCTTCTCTCTCTCTCTCTCTCTCTCTCTCTCTCTCTCTCTCTCTCACACACACACACACACACACACACACACACACACACACGATGGAATATTACTCAGCACTAAAAAGAATGAAATCTCACCATTTGCGACAACATGGATGAACCTGGAAAAAATATGAAATCTCACCATTTGCGACAACATGGATGAACCTGGAGGGCATTATACTAAGTTAAATAAGTCAGAGAAAGATAAAATACTGTATGATCTCTCTTATGCATGAAATCTAAAAACAAAGACAACAACAACCACAAGACAAGCTCATAGATACAGAAAACAGATTGCTGGTTGCCAGTGGTGAATGGGAAACATGGGTGAGGGGGTCAAAAGGTAGAAAGAAAGGAAAAAAGACAAAGAATTTTGGTACTGCTTAGCTAGTATCATTCCAATGAATTGAAAACCACTGATTTCATGTTGATCTTGTATCCAGATATCTAAAAATTATTTTATTTGTTCTGATACATTTTCACAAATGCACAATTATTGGTAAAAAAAATATTCCTTGCTAATATTTTTGCCCAAACTGAATTTTAAGACTTCAGATAAAAGTATTAAAACACTTACAAAAGCATTTCCTAACTTAAATCAGAAAAATGTAAATTAAAACAGTAAGTTCATTTTTGCTGATAATTTGCATTTATTTATTTTAAAAAAATTTAAATGTTTATTTTTGAGAAAGGGACAGAGTGTGAGTGGGGGAGAGGGAGAGGGAGACGCAGAATCCGAAGCCGGCTCCAGGCTCTGAGCTGTTAGCGCAGAGCCGGCTGCAGGGCTTGAACCCACAAACTGCGAGATCATGACCTGAGCCGAAGTCAGATGCTTAGCCAATTGAGCCACCCAGGCTCCCCAAATTTGCATTTATTTTTAAATTTGATAATAGGTTATGCTGGCTATGGCATAAACACTTATGTACGTTTGGTGGGAAGATAAATTGGTCAGTCTAACCTTTTGTGAGAGCAATATGGCAGAGTGAATCAATATTGAAATGAATAATCCCTTTTAGCCTGTAAAAAAGAATCCGGTTTACACTTAGGCCTTTCAAGTGAGAATAAATTTAAATATTAAAAGAAAATGGGACACAAAACATAAAATATTCAGAATACTACCTGGCACATTAACAGCTAGAATGTCATAGGGTTGTTCTTTTTTTTTTAAATTACTTGTTTACATATGGGTGAAGTTAAAAGCATTTTAACACCTGGCACAGTGTGGGCACTGTCGGATAAGAGTGGAGGCCAGCTCTAAACAATGAGCGCAACCTTATAGGCTCAGTATCCACCCTATTTTACTGTTCTATGTCCCAAGTGAATTTGAGACACACTGGAGGGCAGAGCTAAAGTATTTCTGTCTCCAAAACCTAGTAGAGTACCTGGAATAGGATATACTTTCAGTATTGTTTGTTGAAAAAATGAATTCTGAAAGTCCATTTTCCCCGTCGTGATTTCTTGCAAGTGAGCGTTCTGTGTTAGAGCTTACTCAGGAAGCACTTGCCTTAATTTTTATGGGTTCTAAAACGTAAAAGAATTCTGTCTTCTTCTGGGGGTCGGTGGGTCCTGACAAGAACATTAGGGGCATTGATGAGTCCATGATCTGCCTAGATTGCCTGGTAGACACCGCATAGGGCCATTCCTTCTATGCAAATCTCATTTTGGGAACATCAGTTCATGGAACTGAGCACAAGCATTACTCGGTTAGAATGGCCATAATGGCAGTGGTGATGGCACTTACAGAATGTTGACTGAGCCCAGACAGTGTCATGGATGTTGCATAGGAGAAATGTATTCCACTCCTACCCGGAGGACAAAAGAAACCTAACTTGTTCTTGCTGATTTCTTTCTTTTTTTTTTATTTTTATTTTTTTAATGTTTATTTATTTTTGAGACAGAGAGAGACAGAGCATGAACAGGGGAGGGGCAGAGAGAGAGGGAGACAGAGAATCTGAAACAGGCTCCAGGCTCTGAGCTGTCAGCACAGAGCCTGACGCGGGGCTCAAACTCACGGACCGTGAGATCATGACCTGAGCCAAAGTCGGACGCTTAACCGACCAAGCCACCCAGGCACCCCAACTCTTGCTGATTTCTTATAGGATTTTGTTTGTCTAGCTACTCCTAAAATCAGGTGAATTCAACCAGAACTTTGCCAGAATCTTGACTGTCATGTCTTTGAAAAACACACGGAAATCATTGACTTCTTTTGTGCATTATCTTTTGCCCAAATGCCATGACTTTGGTCCAGTAACTAGCAACCCAGGCATTCAATGTATCATGAGATTTCTCTACGTTTTCTACTGTACTGTATATTATGCAAAGTAGTAGGTTTAACTTCTATCTCTGTTAGTGAAAAAATTGTTGACACAGTGGCACTTTAGTGTCGTATGGAAGGTGTATTTCTTAGTTATACATGAGAAAACCTGAAGCGTATTTCTGTATGTTGTTAAAGAGATTCCAAAACTGATACCAGAACTCACTGTTTGGAATGCTGAGTTCTGAGGAAAAAGTAGGAAAATCATATGGGCCAGACATGCATCCTATTGGTGAGGTATTTTTCTTTTTTTTTTTTTTACATTTTACTTATTTTTGAGAGAGAGAGGGAGAGAGAGGGAGAGAGGGAGAGAGAGGGAGAGAGGGAGAGAGAGAGAGAGAGAGAGAGAGCACAAGTGAGGGAGAGGCAGAGAGAGAGGGAGATGCAGAATCCAAAGCAGGCTCCAGGCTCTGAGCTGTCAGCACAGAGCCCAATGTGGGGCTCGAACTCACAAACCACAAGATCATGATCTGAGCCGAAGTCGGACGCTTAACCGACTGAGCCACCCAGGCGCCCTGTGAGGTGTTGTAAATAAAGAATTGACAGGCTGATTGGAAGATGCACAGTCCATACTGTGTAGAGGTTAAAAGCATAGGCTGGGGGTAAAGCACGTTTCATTTTTAATCTTCGCCGACAGTCCTGGGATAACCCTGAACCTCTCTGAGCCTTAGTTTCTTTGTCTGTAAAATGAGGATAATAATAGTACCCATCTGAGGCACTCTTTAATACTATTCATCCATTATGCTACCTTTGCATCTTTCAAGCACATGGGATGATTATAGGCTCTCCTGTTGGTAGCTGTGGCTATGTGACTAATTCTGGCCAATAAGGTAAAAAAAGAAATAGAAGATTTCACTTCAGGTCATGGGATTTAATTACTGACTTGTCAAAGTTAACAGTGTTTGAGGTGGTGACTGCTTTGTCACCTGACAGCCATGAGCAGACATTCCTTGTTGATGCACAGATAAACACAAAACATGAGAAATCTTTGTTGTGTTAAGCCACGGAGAGTTGGGAGGATTGTTGTTGTTGTTGTTGTTGTTGCTGCAGCAGCAAAACCTAGATCCTGACTAGTAAAATACCTTACCAGGTTGTTGTGAGGATTAAGTATTTGTTTGTAAAGTGCTTGGCTACTAAGTGTTCAGTGGATAATCGTGCCATTAACTACTTTTTAAAAAATGTTTATTTATTTATTTTGAGAGAAAGAGAGAGAGCTGAGTAGGAGAGAGGCAGAGAGAGAGGGAGGGAGAGAATCCTAAGCAGGCTCTGTGCTGTCAGCACAGAGCCCGATGCGGGGTTCCATCTCACAAACCATGAGATCATGACCTGAGCTGAAATCAAGAGCTTAACTGACTGAGTTACCCAGGTGCCCCAACTATTTTAAGTGATGTTAGTACTACATATAAAGTGATGGATCATAAAGAGATACAAGTAAAAGTATCACAGAATTTGAGGAAGGAAGCAGTTCCTTTGTGAGGAAATTTGGGAGCTACAGGATGGGGAGAACTTTGAAGTGTGGAGACCCAAGGAAAGAATCTAAGGAGAAGGAATTTACATGAGTAAAGACAGCTCTAGTCTCATGATTTGGATGAGAAACTCAGTTGGGTTGAAAGCTAGACTATTTACAAAGTAAGAACAGGAAATAAAGCTGGAATGGATGGATCCAAATCAGTATTTTGAAATAATCTGGATGGACTGAGTAGCAAAGAGGTATGAACAATGAGGAAAAAGCCATGGACCTGAGCTAGATGTCCCTCATTCCTTGTGATGATAGGCTTCTCGTCATCAAGTTATTTCCTTCTACTGTCTCAGTTTTCTAATGTCTCCTATACATAAAGTCCTTGCAGTGGTGACAATGTGGGCATGGTGTTGATCAGGCCAGTTAAGCAGACACCAGCCCCTCCCTACTGTAACCCTATCCAACTGGCCTAGAGCCTCACTGTGGGGGTAATTCTGCCATTGGGCTTGGTCTGAAATGTTTTGGCCAATTATGAGAAACTGCATTTCCCTGATCCCCCCCTATTTAGGTTATGCAAACATCATTTAAAACAAAAAAGAAGAGAAAAGGAAAAGGGAAAAAGAGCTATCACACAGAATCAGCAGTAACCATATTCTGGCTATTGTTTAAAAACAGAATTACTTCGTTTTGGCAAGCTAATATGCTATGCTAGCAGTTTTACCTGATGGAGGGGGAGAAAACAAAGAATGCAGTGAAATAAATTATTGCTCACCTTACTAGCACCAGCACTGGCCTCCTATGAACAAGGCTGGCCTGTTTTCAGGGCCACAAAACTAAACTTGGAATCACTGTGGAGAGAGTAAAATCCTTAAAGCTAGCTTACATTGGATTTGGTTTCTTTGGGATGCTCAGGCATTTGGCCTAGAGTGAGATGGGGGTTGCTGGGGATAGACTTTATCAAACCATATTCCAAGAGCTGAGCATTCAACAGAGCATCCTTGCGTGACGGGGGCTGGGGGTGGGTGGGTAAAGGTGTCAAATGCAGCTTTACAGGGGAAAGAACCAAGCCTGAGAAGTCAGAGAACCTGGCTTTGCTCTGGGCTCTGACCAGCCTCTCTGAGTTAACAGGTTTCTTTCAGTAAAATAAAGGAGCCGTAATGATACCTGCTCTACCTTTATTATAGGTTGTTGTGAGATACAAATTAGACATTATATGTAACAGTAGAGTGCTTTACAATGTTCAAGTATTATAATAAACAGCTACTTAATTTCATCTAGTTGTCTATACCATCAGGTTTAAATAGCATTAAAGAAAAACCAATAAACTTCAAATACTAAGGAATGGTATAAGATCCTCTGGCTACTACACTCAATTTCTTTTTTAGCTACAATGGAAGAAATTTATCCTTTGGGAATGCAAGTTACAAGGGAATTTCAGACCCTCATTTTATAGGTGTTTCATTTCTTTGGGTTCTGGTAGAGGGAAGCTCTGTGATTAAAACTTGACCCTGGTCTAATTATATCATTTGGCTGGAGCAGGAAAGCTGGTTGGCATTCATCCTGTGTGTCCAGTTGATTAATATAACTGGGGATCAGGACATTTGAAGTCAGAATGCCATATTTAAGAAGGTTATTACAGTTCAAGACTTCTTTCCTAAGGCAGCATTTGCTCTGTTGAAAATACAACAGAAAATAACCCACCAGACATCATTTATCAGCACTATTTCCTTTCATGTTTCCTTCCTTTAATCCCTTAGATTAAGTGATAACTAATTTTTGGCAGTGTATACAGATAGACCCAAAAGAATCAAAGAAAAACTTATTAGAAAACACCATCAACAAACTTGGAATTTAGATTTTAATTTTGACTAATGTACAAAATGAACTACATTTGTTAAAAAGTCCACAATGTAGCTTCTTTGGTATTTAAAACATTTTTTCCCATTATTTTATGTTTATTTTTTTAAGTGTTTTTTTTAATGTTTATTTATTGTTGAGACAGACAGAGCGTGAGCTGGGGAGGGGCAGAGTGAGAGGGAGACACAGAATCTGAAGCAGGCTCCAGGCTCTGAGCTGTCAGCACAGAGCCAGATGCAGGGCTTGAACTCACAAACTATGAGATCATGACGCAAGCCGAAGTCGGACGCTCAACTGACTGAGCTACCCAGGCACCCCTATTTTTTTCCATTATTTTAAATGAAGGTATAGATTTAAATATATATATATATACGTATATATATATATATACGTATATATATATGTGTATATATATATATATATATATATATATATTTATTTATTTTTTGAGAGAGAGACAGAGAGAGTGAGCAGGGGAGGGGCAGAGAGAGAGGGAGAGAGAGAATTCCAAGCAGGCTTCACACAGTCAGCAGAGAGCCTGATGAGGGGCTCGAACTCACGAACTGTGATATTATTACCTGAGCTGAAACCAAGAATCAGACGCTTAACCAACTGAGCCACCCAGGCACCCCTAAAGGTATAGATCTTAAACAAGCTTGATGGTTCACTGAGTAGGTATATGTTTATGTACAAACACCCACTGTTTCCATCACCCCATACTTCTCTCCTCTCCTTACCAGTGAATACCCACTCCTTGCCACGAAGCCACCATTATGACTTCTGTCACCACAGGTTAGCTTTGCCTGTGACTGAATTTCATATAAATGGAATCCTAAAGTAGGTATTTATTTTTGCCTGGCTTCTTTTGCTTAACATGGTATTTTCATATTTATCTATGCTTTGATATATATCAATAGCTTGTTCCTTGTTTCTTCTTATCACTAATATTCCATTGCATGTATGTACCAAATTAATCTATATTTTCCTCTTGCTAGTTGTTTTCATTTTTTGCCCATTATGCATAAACACGCTATGACCATTCTTGTACAAGTCGTTCTGTGAACGTACACATTCATTCTCTTGGAGATGTATCCAAGAGTAGAATTGCTAGATTAGAGGGTAGTATGCATTTAACTTTCACAGAAACTGTCAAACACATTTCCAAAGCAACTGTGCCATTTTAAACTCCCACCACACTATCTAGCTTGTAATTTGGCAGAGTGTGTAAATTGATATTCCTGAAAAAATGAGTTTTGTAAACAATAGTTTTCATACACAATGACTAATGAGTGAGATGCTTTATACCTACATAAATTTCAGATAAATTTGAAAAATAATTAATTGATCAGTTATCTTATTTCTTGGTAGGGAAGCATTAAAGAGATCAGCAACCAGATGAAAATTCGTAACTTTTATAATGTGCTTTTTTTGTTAATCAAAAAGGATTATAAAAACAAAATAAAAATAGAGAAAAAGCACTATGTACTAAAAGTATGAAAACAAATATTAAAACTACTTAATATCGCATTTTACCAATTCTAGGCCATACCATTTCCTCCCCCCCCATTTTAACATCTCTGATATTATGAACCATCTTATAGCCGATGGCAATTTACATTAGATATGATTTATGAGTTTAGTTAACAACAGTGGACTAAGTATGAAGTACCGTGGTAGGTCACAGTAACATCTCAGAGAAATCAAAGATGTGGGAACTAAAACTAAGCACTATCTTTATATGTGGCTATCAGATGAGGAAGATGCTTACACCATGGTACTTCATGGTTCCAAAGGTTCGCTAACATAAGCATGCCCACCTCTGCTGGTGGGGAGTAAATTGTTACCACCATTTAGGAAAGCAGTTCAACAAAACTTATCAAGATCCTTCAAAATCACTTTTGACTCCGTAAATTGACTTTTAAGAATATATCCTAAGGGACAAATACAGAAATAGTATATATAAACAATTAAAATGGTCGTGATTTCATAATGATGAAAACTGAAAGCAATTTATTTGCTGAACAACAGGGGACAATTAAATAAACTCCAACAAAGGACTATACTGTGCAACCACTAAAGTATTTTTAAAAAATTTCTAAAGTTATAGAAAAATGCTTATTTATTTATTTATTTTCAGGAGTAGAATTTAGTGATTCATCACTTACATATAATACCCAGTGCTCATCCCAACAAGTACCCTCCTTAATGCCCATCACCCATTTTTAGCCCATCCCCCACCAATGCTTACTTTTTAATGTCAAATAAGAAAGTAGAAAAAAATTATATTAATGGTCTGGCTCTACAAGGTTTACCAATATACATGCGATGTTTATATATATCCATTAGAAAAATTTAATATACCAATATGAATAATGATTATTTCTGGGTGGTGAGGTTATTTTTGTTTACTTTATACTTTTCCCTATTTTCAAAATTTCCCACAATTAGCAATAAAACCTTGAAGTTATTTTTAAAATCACATGTATAAAAAAATAGCTGTGAAAATGATGACTAATAATCTAATTTGCATAATATGGGCATGAAAGAATAAGTCAAACCTCATGAAAATCAGCCAACATTCATCACTCTTTTCACAAATAAGGAACCTGGAAAAAAATCTGTTCCTAATCAAGCGTATATATCGGTCACGGCAGGGTAAAGTCAGGATAGACCATTGCTGCCTGTCCAGAAATTACCCCTTTGTTTTCCACTTCATGAATTATAGGACTCATAGTCAGAATCATGATCACATTACAGAGTTTTATAGGTTTTTTTTTTTGTTTTTTTTTTTTTTTTACTCATAAACAGTTTGGAATTTTCTGTTCACACAGACATTCAGTACACTTGACTCATCTTACAATCAGACTGATCCCTGGGGCTAAAAACCTTAAGGGAACTACTATCTATTTTCAGTGCTTTCGGTAAAACTTGATTATGATTTTTAAAGTTTTCAAATATTAAAATGATGTTCATTTTTTATAGGAGATTAGAACGATTTCTTATGTTGTTCATTATGGTCTTGTAGTATCTTGCAGGGAGAGTGAATGAGAGACCCTGTGTCCCCTAAAAAGACAAGTTTATCATGAATATCAGGGTTGAACTGTGGTATTGCTCTGGGCTGTCATCCAAGATCTGGACTTCACATCAGAGTTTCAGGAGAAGCAGGGGAGGCTATGAAATGCCCAGGTGGATCTGGTTGGAAGCATCCAATGAAAACAAGGATATTCTCTGAGACATAGTGAACAGTTTCCCGTTGGATGAAAGCCACTGTTTGTTTAGCAAGGCACTTTGGTGTAGGCACTGTGCTTACACCTCCATTAGCTCAGTACATCTTATTAATTTGATTTTAAGGAGGCTGGGCCTTGCCAGGCAAGTACTCTGGGAGTCTTAGGATACATGCTTTTTTCAGACAGCTTTACAAATGGATCCCTCTACTGTTAGCCATGTACTTTATTCTAGATGTCTCCCAGAGCTGCTTCTCTGGCAGAAGAAAATGTCACCTGTCCTAGGGCACAGGAGTTAATGGATTATAGTATTTGAGGAGCCAATAATTAGGTCCATGTTACAAATATGTCAGTTACATCAGCTGAGAAAGGGAAGCAGCTGGCTGTTGGGTTGGTTAGATGGACAGAGTGGACATATGACCATCTCGTCAGTTGTTGACACACGTAACAGGCCTTCCAAAGAACTCATCAAAACTAGTAAAACAAATGTCAGCTTTGACTTTTCAACTGACCTCAAAAGCATTCCTTTTCCAAATCTCCAGGCCTCACCCTTTTAGGTTTTATCTGCCTCAGATACTGAAATGTCACCAGAAATTCTTTTGTAAGTTAGAGTATCAATTAGCAAATATAAGCTTCATTTGTCCTTCACTATAAATCTGTTCTATACTCTAACAGTAACCACTTATTCTGTTTTTGATTTATAATTTGGCATATTATTGTGTTTAAATCTCCACTTCATCACTTTCAAAACAAATGCTGTTACTCGTGTTCTGATCTTTGTAAAAATGTAGACTTAAGTTTCAAAAAAAAAAAAAAAAAGGCAGTATGATAAATTCTATGTCCCCAACTAGTCTCATTCCTAAAATGGATAGAAGAGGAAACGTGGCATATTTTACCACCCAGAATCCAACAATCATCTTTCCAAAATGGAACTTTGCCTAGGTGAGCCAAAGCTGGTCCTCAAGGTGTTTGTTTATTTGTTTTGTGATTAAATCTGTTTCAGTGCTTGAAATCTGTTTCTTCTGTTATGGTTTTTGAGCAACAGTACGATACCTGCATGACTTTTTCCTATTATTTAGAATCAAAATGCAAAGATATGCACATGTTTTAAATATAAACAATTACAGATGTATCTACCAATCACCAGCTGGTACGGGTGGCCATTTTCAACTGTTGCAAATGCTGTCTCATGTTGGGTTTACTTCCCAAATCTCTCCTGACTCCAGTTTGGGCCCCCAGCATTTCTTACCTTGACTTTGCAATAGTCTCTTAATTGGTCCTCAGACTCCTGGCAGATCCCTCTGAGTTATACTCCACATAGTGCCAGCATGCAATGTAAACAGCAAAAGCTGAACCCAGCAAGCCCCTCAGCCCCTGGCTATAATCCAGATGGGCATTCGGGTCCAATGATCTAGGCTTGCCTGCCTCTCCACCATCATCCCCGACTCCTGCACTATAATCTGTCAATTATAGGTTGCATCAGTTATCTTTGCTTGAGACATTCTTACCTCTTATTAGAAAACTCCTTCAGTAAAGCTTCATGGGCAACAATTAGGCAATTTGAATTCATAACCCCAGAAACAAGGAAATAATCTGAAATATCAACTAAGGTCTACACACATAACTATTTATAACTGTGTTATTTATTATAGCAAAAAATATGTATGTGTGGGGAACAGCTTAAATGTCTAAAAATAGTCAAATAAATGATGACATATGAGACATTATATGTTAATTGAAAATGATGTTGATAAAGTTTTACAAACATGGAAAATGTTTATCCTAGAAACGACTTAAGGTGACTTAGGAGATGCAGATATTCAAAAAGGTGCCGTAAATGAAAAAGAAGAAATTAAAACAAGAATGGAGACATAAAACGGTCAAGGATAAAGCTAAAAAATCCATTTTGGCTAGGGGTGGGCCACAAATTTGGCTCTTGGCCTTCTACCGACAAACAGAAAAAAATCTGGATGGTATCATAATTCATTACCCACAATATAAAAACATTCCTTTGGTTGGAAGAAGTGTGGTTATTCTGTACATGAGCTGCTCTGGCAAAGCCCCATGAAGAAGTCATGGAATAAAATCCTAACAAGAGACACAACGGCAAGTTTCTGAAGATTGCTTTTTACAGCAACCAATCCCTGATAAAAATGCTGGCAATTGCACCAGCCAACTCCATTCTCCCTGAGGAGCTAATATGTGTAATAGGGCAGGATTTCTGGTTTTCTGGATTTCTGTGAACCTACCTTATTACAGATGTATATTCAGAGAAACAAAAGGATTGAATTATATTTCAATAAATCTTCCCAAAGAGTAGACTTTTTAAAAAATCACACTTTTGATACATTTAATGAGTTTAAAGTTGTACTTGCTAAAAAAGTACCTGGAGTCCAGCTAATCTAGCTGGATAATTAAAAATAGACTTATCAGAATGAATAATTAAGGGGCAGGAGTTGAAGCAGGAAGATTAGTGAGAAAGCTACTACAGAAAGCCAGGAAAGAATGGATGGTGGTAATGATGTTAGTAATGGTAACAGGAGCACTTATAGTCCTAATCATAATAAGAGTAACATCATATTAGTATTGTAATAATAGTAACAAGAATAATAATAGCAACAATGATAATAATTATCATTCTTTGTTAGGTTTTAAATTGAATATGTAAAAATTGATTATTAGTTAGCCAACTTTAAGTTAAATTAGATGCTTACATCAAAATCTAGGTTTCTTCACTGACATTTTCTTTATAATAAAGGTCAAGGCTAAATTAAAAATACAACACACACACACACACACACACACACACACAACCCTCCAGACTAGGGGAATGGGGAGTTAACATTTAACGGTTAGAGTTTTAGTTTGAGAAAATGAAGTTTTGGAAAAGGGCAGTAGTGGTGATCATACAACAATGTGAATGTACTTAATACCACTGAATTATAAACTTAAAACATGGTTAAAAAGGTCAATTTTATGTTACGTATCTTTTATCCCCCCAACCCTTTCCAGAATTATCTGATCTAACAGGTAACCCTGCTCAGGACAAAAATGACATCCTGTTGTGAAGAACCAGGAGCCTGGACAAGCCCTGGACCCACAGGCCACTCATTGACCTTGACTCAGGGGGTGCTCAGAGCAGCCCTGCCTGCTGCTCTCCTTCAAACACTGGAAGCTGGCTTGAAGCTTCAACACTAAACAGTATAAGCGCAACACTTCCCAACCAGAACTATCTTGGGATAGGTGTTACAACTAAGTTGCTTTCCTTATCCAACCACTAACCCCTGCTCTAAAATATCAAAATCAAAGACCTCAGTAAAAGCACAGGTGGTAGTGACTGCCTCCTACAGTGTCCTCCAGGAAACACTGTTTACAAAATTGACTATATGAGGGAATTTGTTGCATGGGAACTCTGTTTACGAGCAAGGTAAAAGTGGGGGCATATCTACCAAAGATGATAATTAGTTTGAGAGGATGTTATCTGTGATCCAACTGTCATGACAGGGAGCCAGCAGGGCATGCTGCTTCCACGGGTCACTTCTGCATAACCCAACGATATCATCTGTATGTGAAAAACTGCTTTTGTCTGTTTTCTTTAAGTGGGGTGGGATGGTGAGACGCGAAGAGCTCATCAACAGGTTATTAAGAAACAAGCTAACGGGAGCCAGGACACCTTCCTGTTTAACCTCAGTAGAATATTCTGACTGGCCTGTGAAAACATCTGGACTCTTGAGGAGCAGGTTCTAAATAAGCACCAACATGCCAGGGGCTTTGGTTGGTTTATTTAATTTAGAGTTTGATCAGCTTCTGCCTACAGAGTCAGAGGCCAAAGGAAAGTCAAAATGAGCCACTAATAATCTAGAACCATTTCTAACATATTCTTAGAATATTAAGTGAAAAGAGGATAATAAACGATGTTGACAGTAGTGTCTCAAACTTGAAAAAATAGGCATGGCAAATCAAAGCAAGGAAACATACACACATATTAGCAGTTGTTATCTGCTAACGCTGAGGGAGTCAGATAATTAAATATTTATCCAGTATACCAATCTTCTATAATGAAGATGTAATAGACAAAGCAAACTGCTGTTAGTGTGAAAATGTACTTTTTTTGTGGAGCCTTTCTTGTGCCTAGCTTTGCTTCCTCCAACTTTTTAAAATCCATCTTGCTTTGGTTGTTGTACGCATCGCTCTGAATTGTGATTGCTTGTTTAAACTCACATCTCTCTCTTCCACACTAGACTGATTTCCTTTAGGGCAGAGATCATGCCAGAGTTTTCAACTCTGGTACTTCACACCATGCCTGGCACACGGCGGCCACAAAATAAATGTCTATTGTTTCAAATGAAGCATTCAGGCCCTTTAAAATTGTTCCTACAACATACAAGAGTTCCCAAAGTCAAAGGAAAAGACAGTAGCAGACACTAATACCCTCCTAAATTAATGATAATGCTGTAGGGATCCATCAGAGAAAGGAAATAATTCTACAGGCACCTAGGGAAAGGATGCATATATTCCTTTCTTTCTTTCGTTCTTCTTTTTTTTTTTAATGGCAGACTTTCGCCCTGCCCAAGGAGGTCAGATTCTTTTTGAGCCGGAGTGTTTGAAACTGGGTAGCTAAATAGACTGAAATGGTTAACTACTGAAGAAAAGGAACATCGTAGGATAAAAGCCATGGGAAGAATCTGAGAGCCCAACTTATTCTCTGGACAAGAGAAGACAATAACATCTCAATTCAGTGCTTCAATAAAATATCTTCTGTAGCTAAAAATCATAATCACAAGTACAAATCTGACTCGCCAAAACCAGCCCTAAAGTAAACTGTAATGTAGATTTCGGCATATAGATGCTGTAAGCAAAATCAAAGTTCTTTGGAAAACATCCTAGTGGTGTATTAGGATCAAACCCAAACCACAAAAGTTGGACCTGTCTGACCCTGAGGTGCTTTGTGTGCTGCTGTGGATGTGCATGCCTGTCTGGCCCCACAGGGAGCCTCGTCTGTGCATGTGCTGGAGAAGGCCCCTGGGGGAAAATGGTAAGTGCATATGTGCATGACTTAACTTCAGTAATCGGGGTGACTACAGATAAGGAAGGGAGATCATTTATTAATTCATCCTAATTTGTGCAAGGGTTTCCAAAAGACACAAACAAGAGAATGACTCTGAAAAAACCATGGTACAAGAATATCCTGGAGTGATTTGGAAAGATACCCTAAGTGACCCCAATAGAGAAGTGATGTACCTGGTGTGTCAGAAGTTAGGAGGCTGCAGAAAAGAGTATAAAAGAAGAAAGACAAAATCTAGATTTTTTTTTTTTGAAACTGTTTATACTCTGAGGGGATGCAAAAAATTCTGTGGGTGAGTCAGCCTGGAAATAATGAGAAAGAGAGTCTATAAAGTTCATAGGAGCTAGGGCTTAATCATACCCCAGAGGAAATTATGTAGCAAAAAGCAAATGCCAGTGCATTTGTTTGATAACATCCATTAGCGCAGACTGTCTGGCAGAAACAAGCAACAGGCATCAAAATATCTCGACTTTAAAGTCAGCACGGAAAAAATGGATGAGCTCTTCAAAGAGCAAATATATGTGGCTCATCTAAGATCAAACAATAAGGAACTCTAACCTGTACTTGGTAATTCTCAATGTTATTTTGTTATTTAAAGCAGGGCCCACAATAAGGAAACAAAAGCAGATGGACAATAAGAAGCTTGAAGCAGAAAGAATCAAGGAATGAGCTGAGAACCAAATAATAATGTAAAAATGAAGAATTTCAGGCCAAACTGAACTGGCCTAGGGCAAGGGCTAGTATAAATATAATTGAAGTTCCTAAAGTTTTATTTTTTTTTTGTAAATATTAAAATGCTATTTCCTTGGTTAGTATTTCCAAAAATTATACTGTAGGAGATAGATCTGGAATAGTACATGATGACAATCTAAACACTGCTAAAGCAATGTAATTTGTCATAATTAAGAACTGAAATCAGCCAATGTTCCACAACAGGCACATGGTAAATTGAATTGTGGTACATCTATGGCTTGGATATTATGCAGCTTCTAGTTAATTCTACGCAGTAACATGGAATGTACATGACAGAGCTCTAGATGAAGAAGTCACTTTATGCAATATGGATTACAGAGCTAAAGTAATGCTATATATAGTTTTTAAAACAGACTTTCTTAATTACATTTATATTCTCAAGAAAAAGTTTCAATTCAACTTAAATTTGCTTTGATATTTTTTTTAGCAGTACCCTCACAGAGCTCTAAACATACACCAAGCAGAAGCAAAGCACGTTCCTCGCTTCTATGAGGCTTTATGAAACCCTTAGTAAAATATTGCAGACATAAAAAAATGCTACCTCTGGAGCAGCATCTCTGTAGCTCACACACCGCCTGCCATTCTTTGCCAGTGTTTCTAGAAGTCACCAAGGAAATACCAAGTGTAATGTCTGAAGAGAGAATTGATACATTCCCTCATAGGAAGACCCATCGAGTCTTCACGTGTCCCAGTTTATGATTTTGCCATAGAGACAGTCAAGCATCTATAAACTAGGGAAAGTGAATCCCTAGGGAAGAATCTGGCTAGGGCCAGCACAGTGTACTTTTCTCCAGGCCCTTTCCTGATGATCAATGTGCCTAAAAGCATTTCAGAAGAGATCCATTCCCCTTGGGAGTTTCTGCATTTATTTGCATACGCTGTCCTTTTTTTTTGACACTTCTTTGTCATTTTGGGATTATTAAACTAATTCCTTTACAGGCATATTTTCTTTTGTATGTCTAAAAAACAGTTCTTAAAGGTGCCCTGATTTATATCTTTGTGTATTTTATCTACTTTATTTACTTAAATACTCTTAAGAATTTTTAAAGCTAATCTTTCTAAGTGAAGAACCTTTCTTCAAGGGATAATTTTTTTATTTCTAGGATACTTCACAGATGCAACAACAACACTAAAAAAGCTGTTTAATTATAGGAAGACAGCTTTTATGCAGTCTTGAAGTATTTGATTTCATTGAAGTATTTAAACTTATTTAATTTTAGCCATATAAAAAATTCAAATACCTTAACAGTGAATTTCAATTAGGGAGAAGGATTAGGGTTATACAGGAAATCACTTGGGGAGTTCTTGCAACTAGACCTGTTGGCATTTCCAAATTCTAGGAGTTTTGGAGTGACTGTCACATTCCCTTCCTGCTGGTAAAACAAACAAAACAAACAAACAAACAAAATCCAAAAAAAACAAAAACAAGGGAAATGGAATTTGCCTTTGACTTCCCAGGTACTCCTGACTATATTCTGGCTGTTGATCCCTTCATGAGTATTCACAGCATACTTTTAAGAGTTCATTAATTATATTAAAACAGCACTTGTGAAAGTGGGAACTGATTCTAAACACCACAGTTTTGTTGTTATAGAAAGCTCTTACTTGGAGCCATATCATCAAATTGTGTATCATGAGGTTCTAATGAACAGCAGTACTCATCCTTTGGTGCAAGGAAGATCAGAAAAATATTTATTTCACAAGAAAGAATGCTTTCAAGGGGAAAGGTCACACAAAAAGAACAAGGTTTTTGATTGTTTGATACTTAAACCCGGAAATGGTTGGGCAGACTGACCTTGCTGGGCTAGGCCATGCAGGTCTGAGCCAGGGAGGTCAGCAGGCACCCGGCATGCACACCCCATTCAAAAGCAGGCAGCCCAGTGACTCACCGGCAGGGCAAGATCCGTACAACGTCGTTGGGCTTGTACCCTTCAATGCAAACTGCACAGTTATCAAAATCGGGCTCTGTTTCCTGTAACAGAGAAAATACAGATGAACCTACTTGTGTAGCTTCAGCTCTTGGGGAAATATCCAAACAAGCAAGGAGAGCTTGCTTGGAGCAAGGCTTTCAATGGCCCAGCTGCCATTTTCTTAATCAAAAATTGCTCAGTTTCCATTCCTTCCAACCTCCACTTTTTGTTTCTGGGTTCCACTGCAAGCGCTTTTGTAAGGGAACGGTTTTTTAATGTATCGTTACTAATTATGCTATTTATTATAATTGTGAGAAAGCAATTTTTAAAAATACCATCACTGAGAATGCTATTTATTATAATTAGAGGTGACATCAAAAGCTCAAGGATGAGAAATAGCGTTTAGGGAGAAATGTCTGAACGATATTTCATCTATCACCTCCTTGGGAATCTTATGTACACAACTCCAGAACAATGGATTTAACTTTTTATTCAAGTATATAAATCTCTTTCAATACCCCATTGTATATGACTTATGTGGTGGTCCCTGTTCTTTTATTCTTCTGTTTGAGGGGAAAAAGTAATGAAAAAATATACTTTAAGTTTAGTAATGAATTAAATGAATTTCATCTTATTAAGCTCAATAGTCTTTTTATATAGTTGAAAAACAGCAGCATGTAGTGAGACAAATCAATTATTCAGACTAAAGACAATACATGTAAGAGTTGAGAATCCCTTACAATGGTCCAAGGAGCCCCAAATACATGTACTGCAATCCGCTGCTCTATAATTTCTTCTGGGGAGAAGAGAGACCTTTAGAAGTCTGTGGGCCTGGACTATACTGTTTTATTGTTCCTCCTCAAGATATGCTTCTGCTTTTGATATGGTCATTGCAGCAGTATTTACAATAGCCACGATATAGAAGCAACCCAAGTGTCCATTGATAGATGACTGGATAAAGAAGATGTGGTGTATATATATGTGTACACACACACACACACACACACACACACACACAATGGAATATTACTCAGTTATAAAAAAGAATGAAATCTTGCCATTTGTGATTGCATGGATGGATCTAGAGAATATAATGCTAAGTGAAATAAGTCTGTCAGAGAAAGACAAACACCATATGATTTTACTCATAGGTGGAATCTAAGAAACAAATGAACAAAATAAAAAAAAGGAAACAAAACAACCAACAAAACCCAAACTCTTAAATACAGAGAACCAACTGGTAGTTGCCAGAGGGGAAGTGGGTGAGGGGACAGGTAAAACAAATAAGGGTGATTAGGAGTACACTTATCTTTTTTTTTAAAATTTTTTTGATGTTTATTTTTGAAGGAGAGAGAGACAGAGCGTGAGTGGGGGAGAGGCAGAGAGAGAGGGAGACACAGAATCTGAAGCAGGCTCCAGGCTCTGAACTGTCAGCACAGAGCCCGACATGGGGTTCAAACCCGTAAACCATGAGATCATGACCTGAGCCGAAGTCGGAGGCTCAACGAACTGAGCTGCCCAGGCGCCCCAGGAGTACACTTATCTTGATGAGCACTGAGAAATGTATAGAATTGTTGGGTCATTAGGTCATATACCTGAAACTACTGTATAACACTGTATGTTAATTATAGTGAATTTAAAAAAGATATGCTTTTGCTCTTGGCCTTATGTCATCATTCTACAGCTAGGGAGGCTGCTGCAATGACTTTGGGGTTCTAGATGCTAGATTCAGAGGGACTGAATATCAGTGGAGGACATCACTCATCATATAACACTGTCCTCTTTGCAAGGTTGGAACACCAAGGACAACCATTTGGTTTTTACCTTGTGGGACACCAGAATAAGGTAATTAGATATTGCTTGAATATGTTTTCCTTCTTTGCCTTGGCTCCTGGAAAGCCCCAACCTAAATTTGGGATCCATTTCTGTTACACAGTTCAGGTAATATATTTGTGTACAAATTGCATCCTACCTCCATCTGTTTTTCCTATCCTTACTTTTCAATGTCTTATATATTCTGTCCAACGACTTAGTTGTTCTATTGCCTGTATCTTATTAACTGTTTTAAATTATATTAATAAAGATGGGTATACTAACAGACTTACAGGAGAGCTATTGTCACGTATCCCCTTTTCCCACCCTTCCCTCTCTTCTACCCTGGCTGCCAGAAAAGTCAGGAACTGTTTTAAGATAGCCCCTTACCAAAAAGAAAAGAGGCTGTTACCTTGTCGCCCTTCTTGATGGTTCTGACCTGGAGCTTGCTGATCGCTTTCTTTGCTGCATCTCCCAGTCGGCGCTGAAAAACCAAAAGCTGCTTGTGAGTAATAAAGATGTGTAATTCTTGACCTTGTTTCTGACGGCATTTAATAAACCAGGCCAGCTATCTCTGAAATCATGCACAAGTGGCATGAGTGCTAAGGACAAAGGCTGGAAGAGATGGGGCAGTCATATTTGTGCAAAGTGGTTCTAGTAATTGAGGTCTATTAAAGAGCTCTGCCATTGAGAGAAGCTCTTCACGCGCAATGTTAAGCAAGTGACAAATGACATGGGAAAATCCCACACAACAGGGACTCCAGCGCGGGTTACAGTTGTGCAGACTAGCATACACACACCTAAGTTCAGTAACTTGCCACTCTAGCCATTTAACTTATACAAGGAGATAGTCATTCTGGAGTAGCTGGAATAAACTTCATCTCCTTTTGCACAATCAGGGTTTATTGTTTGTGTATTTCTTTCAATTTGGAATTTTAAGGAATTTCCTTTGCTTATACAGACCCAGCCTAGATTTATATCTCACCTGTACTATCCTATTCCATCACATTCTTACATGCCAATTTCACATCCTCTGTGTATGTTTAAGAGTGGGTATGCATATAGGAAAATGCATAAAACATACATGTTCAGCTTAAATAATTATAAAGCACACACCTGTGTAACCACTGTAACTCATGTCAAATAATATATTATCACTTCTTTTTTCTTTTTTTGATAGGGAAAGTTGCCATCCTAGTGAGCCCTGCAATAATGTAATGATAGACCAATGAGGAAGAAGGGGAGAGGGAGAAGGGGTGGGTGGTGAGAGAATTAAGTTTTAATCTGTCAAGCAGATTTGCTTGTGTGCCTGTGAGTTTTCTACATGTAGCAACTCCTTCTTAGGTACTATCCTGTAATAGAAGTGTATTTGCAGCAGTGAAACATATTTGAAGGACTATAATAAATAAGACATTTAACAAGAATAATCACTTGCTTTAATATTTTTTCCTTTTGGAAATAATACTCAAGCTTCTTTCTTTTCTTTAAAATTGTGAACATATTCTAACAAACAGTTAACATACTCTAGGTACTGCTAAAACTTTATATGCGATATCACCTTCATTCTTACAATAACCCTGTGGGGAAAAAATAGTACTTTATAGAAAGAACTGAGACTTACAGAACTTAATTGTTTATCATAGTCAATGAAAACTCAGTCAGAATTTGAATTAAGTTTGACTGTAAAGCCAAAGCTAAACTACCACTCTTATTATTCACTAATCACCCAATCAACAGACCAGCCAGTCAGCCCACCAACCAACATCCACCCAATCAGCCAACCAGCTAACCAATCAGCCAGCCTGCCAATCAACGGACATGTGGCCAACCAGCCATCCAACCAATACCTGGCAAGCTAGCCAGCCAACCTACCAATTAGCTAGCAGCCAACCAACATCTGGCCAGCCAGCTAATCAGTCAACCAGCCAAGGAACTAACCAATCAAAATCTATTAAGTGTTTATCAATATGGCACTTCCTCAAGCATACCACAGCAAATAAGTAAATTAAGTAGAAGACAGGTGTTCTCCTTGTTAATTCATTTTCTTTTATATTTTGTCCTTAGTTTCTAAATGATTACCGGCAATTTTAACAGAAAAGTTAAGTTTGGTTGTTACCTAAAAGGAGACCTACATACACTTGAGATTTATGCAGAAGTCCATGAGTAGCTAGCAAACTAAGGTAGCAGGAAAAACAAGGAAGGTTTATAATGATAAATACCATGGTGGGGGGCACATTGAGTGAAAGGGAAAAACACCGAGATGAAACTAAACAGGATGGAACTCTCTGTCCTTTCTTCTTCCTCTAATGTTTTGATCTACAATCCTTTGATCTTAACTCAGGCCACTTCTTCAGGGAGCTCTTCTTCCATGTCTCCCAAGACAGAAGATCCTTCTCGTCTATACCTTATGGAATCCGTTCCCGCTGCTTCAAAACACTGTCATAACATTTGCAACGTGACATTTGTTTGTATAACTTATCCCTGTTACATTTCCCTCAAGAAGGTCCCAGCACCTAGAGTAAAGCTGCCTTTGATAACTGACAATTAGTCCACATGTATTCTGAATTACTTATTTTGTCCCAGGGTTTTGGAAACAATGGTAGTGAAAAGGGGCACCTACTGGCTGAGTTGATAGGACATGTGACTCTTGATGTCGGGGTTCTGAGTTTGAACCCCATTATGGGGGTAGGGAATACTTAAAAAAATTAAAAATCTTTAAAAAATGGTAGTTCAAAAACACATTAATTCCTGCTCTTTCTAGCTTACAATCTAGTGGAAACTCCATAAATGTTCGATGAGTGAATTAAAATCTTAAACCAAAAGATTTTTTTTGAAGCATGAAAAACCATCTATGAAATTTAGCCAGTTAACAGGAAAATTAATGGACAAACTATAAGCAATATATGTGGTAAGGTAAGCAAAGCTGTGATCCTGGCTTTGGCAAAACCAGTCAGTCTCAACGAAGAGCTGCTTTCCACTGGAAAAGAAACCTGGAGCAGGAATTGAAAGGAATTGAGACGAGGCTACTAGTTACTAGGAGTAAGTGTAACAAACCTGTAGGATATTACATTTAGAATAAGAAATCTGGACCCAAATAAACAAAGGTTGATTGTTTTTCATTCAAGAGCTCAGATATTTTTGCAATTGTGTTAATGTGTATTACATAATACCTGGCCCCAACAAAATCACATCGACTGTTTTTTATTTTCAAGGGCTAAGCAGAGCAATTAAGTGGCAAGTATTATTTTCAAACAACAGTCACAGATTATACTCAAAGGAACCAGAAATATTTTTTTCAAAATTTAATTTTATTTAAACAATTCTTTAAAAATTTTTTCTTAAATTGTTGAAATTCAAAACATAATTGAGTACAATTTTTTCATAGTGCAAGTCTGCTAATGAAGAGAATGAAATTGCTTTTGGTGTGTTTAACTGGGGTTCAGAGTTAGCATTCCTAAGCATCACAATCGGTTGTTGATCTGTAATGAGGTTTTATGTACCATACTGAGTATATTGTTTTCTATGCATAAGTCTTTAAAATTTTTTTTAATGTTTATTTGTTCTTGAGAGAGAGAGAGAGAGAGTGCGCACATGAGTAGGGGAGAGGCAGAGAAAGAGGGAGACATAGGATCTGAAGCAGGCTCCAGGATCCAAGCTGTCAGCACAGAGCCCGCATGGGCTCGAACCCATGAATCACAAGATCATGATCTGAGCCAAAATCGGCACTTAACCAACTGAGCCACCCAGGTGCCCCTCTATGCATAAGCCTGTGTGATGAGATTATAAGGGAAAAATAGTGAAATATAGAGCATAACCCCTATTTTCATGGAATTTATAATCTATTTGTAAAATTATCATTCCAGTGGTAGAGCAACCTTAATAAATATAATATTACTGTTTTACGAAAGAGATGAAATAGTGCATTACAAGAGCCTAAAATAATTTTTGAGACACTTTATATAGTTCTGAAGAATACCTATAAAAAAAGTGAAGCCAGGCATGTCCTTTTATTAGAAAGTCTGTAATGTGGCTTATGCTGACTTATACACACAGTATTCATATTTTTTCCGTCTTAACTGTTGCTTATATTCTATTACTTCATTATATAATAGTTACTTCTTTTGACACAACCCAAAAGGAATGTTGTTTTAAAAAGTTTTTATTTTAATCACCCAATGCTTATCACAACATGTGCACTCGTTAATCCCCATCACCTATTTCACCCATCCCTCCACCCACCTCCCCTCTGGTAACCATCAGTTTGTTCTCTATAGTTAAGAGGCTGTTTCTTGCTTTGTCCCTCTCTGTCTCTCCTTTTTTCCCTTTGCTCATTTGTTTCTTAAACTCCACATATGAGTGAAACCATATGGTGTTTGTCTTTCTTTGACTGATTTATTTCACTTAGTATAATATTCTCTAGCTCCATCATGTCATTGCAAATTGCAAGATTTCCTTTTATATGGCTGAATAATATTCCATTGTGTATATACACCACATCTTCTTTATCCTCGATGGACACTTGTGCTGCTTCCATATCTTGGCTATTGTAAATAATGCTGCTATAAACATAGTGATGCATGTATCCCTTTGAACTAGTGCTTTTGTATTATTTGGATAAATGTCTAGTAGTGGGATTACTAGATCGTAGGAGAGTTCTATTGTTAACTTTTTGAGGAACCTCCAGACTGTTTTCCACAGTGCCTGCACCAAGTTTGCATTCCCACCAACAGTGCACAAGGGTTCTTTTTTCTCCACATCCTCACCAACATCTGTTGTTTCTTGCCATTCTGACAGATGTGAGGTAATTATCTCATTATAGTTTTGATTTGCACTTCCTGGATGATCAGTGATGATGAGCATCTCTGCATGTGTCTGTTGGCCATCTGTATGTCTTCTGTGAAGAAATGTCTGTTTGTGTCTTCTGTCCAGTTTTAAAAAAATGTTTTTTATTTATTTTGAGAGACAGCATGCATGTGTGTGGGAGAGGAGCAAAGAGAGACAGGGAGAGAGAATCCCAAGCAGGCTCTGTACTGTCAGCATAGAGCCCAATGCAAGGCTTGAGCTCATGGACTGCGAGATCATGACCCAAGCTGAAATCAAGAGCAGGATGCTTAATCCACTGAGCCATCCAGGCACCCCTCTTCTGCCCATTTTTAAATTGGATTATTTGTCTTATAGGTGTTGAGTTTTATAAGTTCTTTATGTATTTTGGATACTAACCCTTTATCAATATATCATCTGCAAACATCTCCCATTCTGTAGGTTGCTTTTTAGTTTCATTGATTATTTCCTTCAATGTGCAAAAGCTTTTTTTACTTTAATGTAGTTCCAATAGGTTTTGGTTTTTGTTTCCCTTGCCTCAGGGGACCTATCTAGAAAAAATTTGGCAAGGCTGATGTTACTACCTATGCTCTATTCTAAGATTTTTATGATTTCAGATCTCACATTTAGGTTTTTAATCCATTTTGAATTCTGTATGGTCTGTATGAGTCTTTCCTTTCCGCTCAATGAGTCCCTTTTAATATTTCCTTCAGGGCTGGTTTAGTGGTCACAATCTCCTCTAGTTTTTGTTTGGGAAATTGTTTGTCTTTCCTTCTACTCTGAATGACAGCCTTGCTGGGTAGAATATTCCTGGCTGCAAGTTTTTCCCATTCAGCACTTTGAATATATCATGCCACCCATTCCTTTCTGGCTTGGAAAGTTTCTGCTGGAAAATACCCTGATAGCCTTATAGGTTTTCCTTTGTATGTAACTGTCTTCTTTTGTCTTGCTTATTTTACTATTTTTTATTTACCACTATATTTTGCCATTTTAATTACATTATGCCTCAGTGTGCATCTGCCTTTGTTGATTTTGTTGGCAGCTCTCTGTGCTTCTTGGACTTGGATATCTGTTTCTTTCCTGGGTTAGGGAAGTTTTCAGATATTATTTCCTCAAATAAATTCTCTGCCTCCTTTTCTCTCTCTTCTTTTTCTGGTACCCCTATAATATGAATGTTATTATGTTTGATGGAGTCACTGAGTTCTCTAAGTCTATTTGCATTTTGCCTGATTCTTTTTTCTTTTGTTCAGCTTCATTACTTTCTGTAACTCTGTCTTCTAGGCCATTAACTCATTCCTCTGCTTCTCCCAGCCTGCTGTTCATTCCATCAAGCATGTTTCTCATTTTGTTTATTGAGCCCTTTATCTCTGCTAGGTTATTACTTATCTCTGTATTAATGACCTCACTGTTGTCCTCCACTTTTTTCTCAAGTCCCAGTGTCCTTATGATTATTGCTTTAAATTCTCCATTATGCATATCACTTATGTTAGGAAAGTCAGCTATGTCTCCTATTCTTGAGGGTAATGGCTTTATGAAGAAGAAGTTCTGTGGTGCCCTGCAGTGTTATGTCCTATTCTGTAGGGCCTGGCACTTACAGGAGTGTCTCCTATGTGTGCTGTGTGCACTTGGCTGCTGTGTCCTAGCCACTTTATCCTCCAGTCCAGTTGTCTGCAGAGGCTCTCTTTCCCTGTTGTGGGCAGTGTTTGGTATCTGGCCTGAATGGGGCACATTTTAACGATGTGTGCTCTGGCTTGCTTGTGAAAGGAGACCTGTCATCACCGCCACAAAAATGAAGGCCTTGCAAAACTCCCAGTTTAGGAGACATGGTGTGGACCAGGGTTTGGGCCAGTCTTCTGGGGGAAGGGGGCCTGCCGAACTAGGACTGAGACAATTGTAACTGAGAAGAGCAGTTCCACGGGTACACAGTGGGGGTGGGGCTTGGTGTAAGCAAATTAGGCAGCCAGGGTCTATGCTGCATTGCTTTCTACAGGTGGCCATTATTTATGCTGGGGGACAAGGGAGCGAAATGTTGCCCACCAGTGTTCCTTTGTTCCTGGAGGGGGTCTCTCCTTGAATGTTGCCTCTCTGTGACATGCTCCAAGATGAGCTAATCTCCCTGCTCTGTGTCCCAGGCCCTCCTCAGATTGGTTTCCATGCTGTATGTCCTTAGGCTGTTTTCTCTGCCTTTTCTCCAACAGCAGCCCCAATGTCCTCCAAGCTCTCCCTGAGCCAAGCATGCTGACCTTTAAAACTCCAGGCTTTAAGCCTCACTGGTTGCAAGAACTCATGAAATTCGGGCCTTGTTTTCCAGGCCAATTGCTATAGGGATTTTTTCCCCATGTGTTCCCATATGTTGGTCTGTCCTTCACCCTTCTCCTTGACCACGGCTCCCTCCCCACCATGGTGGCCAAAATCTGTTTGTCCACCAAACCACGTCTCCACACTTCCTACCTTCTTCAATGTGGCCTCTTCTCTACCTTTAGTTGTGAACTTTGTTCTGCCAGTCTTCAGATTGATTTCTGGGGTATTCAGGACAATTAGATAAGCTATCTATCTAGTTGTATTGGGATGAGGCAAGCGTAGGGTCCTCCTACTCTTCTGCCATCTTCCCCTCCAGTCCTCTAAAACGATTCTTTAGCAAATGAAATATGCCCTTCTTAAAGGTGAGCACACAAGGTAAGTTCAAAGACTACTTTAAATTTTAGCCTGCACTTAATTTCATTTTTGGCTGTATCTGAATAAAGATGAGGTGTCTTTAAAAAACATACCCTTTTTCTCTTCCAGAAAAAGCTATTTCCATGTCCTTTTAAAGGAAAATGCAAGCTGCCTTTATTTTTAAAAAAGTGTCTATTCAGGAAATGTAAAGTATGTGGACATTAAGGAATCAGAGATTATGGTTAACAGCAGAGGTAATGGTGAAGGAATTAGACAAATTCCATTTCTGGCATTCTGATGGCTGAGAGCTGATGAGGTTAAAGGAGTTCAGTGGAGGATAAAGTCATTTGGGAGATGGGAGTCCCAAA
This sequence comes from Panthera uncia, assembly GCF_023721935.1. Taxonomy (NCBI): domain Eukaryota; kingdom Metazoa; phylum Chordata; class Mammalia; order Carnivora; family Felidae; genus Panthera; species Panthera uncia. The sequence goes on from NC_064811.1 coordinate 117,237,212, forward strand.
GTAGAAGAATTAACAGATGGATAAATTAGAGTTAAAAAAAGAAAATAATCGAGTCCTCTTAAACATCAGGTCTATGAGTCCTTCCTCCCTGGAAGCCCCAAGATATCAAATACCTCACAAAAGGCAGGAAAACATGTTTTCTGTAATTATTCTGAGAAATGGTACAATGGCATTCTTTTTCTTTTCTCTTTCCCATGGAGTTCCTTGAGTCAAACCTCATTCGATATGTTATTGAGAAAGAATAAACATATACCTCTTTGGAGGAGGAAAAGGACAGCATTTGGGCAGAGGCTGACAGAAGATATGAAAGCCCTACCAGTGGAGGAAGAGATGTTCCTGATTCCTGGAGAATACAGAAAAATCAACTTCTGAGATATGTATGACAATCAGGCAACCATGTAGTGCTAGATTTATAAAACAGATTAGCAAAATAAAGGAAAAGCACCATAAAGTTTTAAAAATGCTATGGCCACTTGCATGTAGTCAAATTTTGTTAGTATTTGCATGTCTGTGTTTCTTTTTAAGTGACATGAAAATCACACACACACGAATAGTGACTTCTGAATTCAAGAAAAATCTGTCCCACTTTCAACAACTTTCAAACTAGTATTATTGGATTTCCAAAAGACAAAACTAACAAGAATATGAGTAAAACATCAACATTCTTAATAATATGGCCCAAACAAATCAGTTGCTTTTGTAATTGGCTCCTCTGTCTTTGGGTTTTTTTTAACGCACCAGGTATAAGTGAGAGGGAAAACTATAGGCCCTGCTCAAACTGAGTCTTGTATGTAGCCTGAATAGAGATTCTAAGGGTTCGAACCAGAAGTCTATCACAAAACAGATTCTTTCCTTTGTGGTTCTCAGAAATGCAGAGTGACACAATGCTAATGGAAGACCAAGGGGCCACCTTACATTTGCACGGGTCTTCTGTTTCAGGTAGGGTTTCCTCCCTCTTCTCCAAGGTGCTCCTATGGATTTTCTCTAGCCCAACTAGACCCAAATCATACTATTCACTAAAGATTGTCAGGAATGGACCATCTTGGTAACTAAATATATCCACCAATGTGATTGAAACAGATATAAAAAAAAATATTTACCAAGATTACTGGTTCCTGGCAGTGAAGATAAACAGCTTTATGGAAAATAAATACAGAACTGTTAATTAACAGAAGAAAGTCCTACATAGATGCCAACAAAGATGGGAAGTGACAGACTCCAATTCAACCCAATACGTATAGTTATCTCCTAAATACTTAAGAAACTGAGAAAAACAAGATGCTTTCTTCATGTTCCCCTCTGTGTTATACATAGATATGCAGTGATGAAAAAAAACAAAAACAAAAACAAAAACACCAAGGAATAAGGATTCCAAAACAGAGCATCGAGATCAAGTTTATGTTCTTCTATCTCATTTGACTGGTTAATTCTATATATTTGCCCCTTGTATCTGACTGCTATATTTTATAATCATGATTATTATCATTATCACTACCACCAAGTGGAAAAAATAACTAACTGTTCTTATGTTTTAGGTGAAGGAAAGACATTGTGACCATAAACAGAGTTGGTCCCAACTGTCTGGAACCTCATGTGGCCACAGGTGACTCAGACACTTCCTCCCTTACTCTAATACTTATTAATGATCCTTCCAGGCCTGGTTGACAGGACAGAAATCTTTGCACAGTCAGTCCAATTTCTATGATGTAGAGCACCATCCATAAATCTAGAAAACTGGATAAAGAATTAGACTATTCTAATGGCCATGGTGACCTCATGCAGCAGTGACTTAAGGCTGTTTGTGTACACACAACATGAGGTAAAAATATCAGGGTTATTTTTTGTGGAAGGTGTTGCAGAGGAGAAGGCAATGGCTTGAAAGTTAGAAGATCTGATTTTCAGTCCTATTTCTGTCACTAGGTAACTGTGACTTTGGTCAGGTCACTTACACATTTCAGACCTTAGTTTCCCTTATTAGTAAAAGCAGGTAAGTTAGTAGTGTTATTTTCAGCTTTACCAGCTCAGGATTTTCATCCATGAAGAACAGAACTGGGAATCAAAGATCCTTTCAGATCCGAATTATCTTTTAAAAAAAGCAAATTCAAGGCTAAATACTGCACTAAATACTTCATGGATACAATGCAGTCTTTGCATTTCTGCCCCCCTAGGGCTCTGCACTTTGTTCAGAGCAACATCAGGGACCATTTTAGTCCTTTTTCTTTAGGAGACAGAAGCATCTCTACCTGTAGACCTTCCTTTGCTGACTGACACTCAGAATATCTCCTTTCCTTTTTCTTTCCCTGTAAAATTCAAATTTGTTTTATATTCTATTTCTTGCCTTGTTCTAACCTAACTTGAACACTGGCATGTACAAATGAAATCAAAGGGAGATGGGCTATTGTATATGCAAATAATAGGAAAAGGTATTCACCGAGAGAGGTAACTCTTTCAAGAAAACTTGTTTGAATGTCATTACCAGGCCTCACATGAAACAAAACAGGTCTGGTTCCCTTGGATTAGCCTCAAAGGCAATACTGGTTGTGAATAACAAAAAGAACCTTAGTTTATCTTATCTGCCTGTATTTGAAATAACCTCCATCTACTGGGAGTCCTGTGGTTTTCAGGACACAAACCCATTACTTGTATCTGAGATGGGATGTCCTATTAGAGAGTGGGGCACTGATGCCCAGAGCATCACCAGAAGACAGGCTCACCTGCCACAGCCAGGGCAAGAATGCTGCTTGCTGGTTTTGCTTTGCCATCCTGTAGGGTTTCTAAAAGCAGGTAAGAATTAGTAAAAGGCAGCAGAAGTGGCACATTTGGGAAATGAGGGACACAGGTGTGGAGGAGAGACCGTGCATAGTGCACAATGGTGTTCACGATCAGAAGTCTGTCACCCATCCAGCCCTTGATGTCAAAGTTCAAAAAGAAGTTACTAGTTGGGATGTCATTAGATGGGTAGAATGAAGATGAATCCTTAGCACACTCTGTGAAGCCCCCAGAGGTAGGGAATCTTAAACTACATAGTAGAAAGGACTTAATCAGAATGCCTGGTTGGCTTAGTTGAGCATCTGACTCTTGATTTCGGCTCAGGTCATGATCCCAGGGTCACGGGATCAAGCCCCGCATTGGGCTCTGTGCTGAGCATGGATCCTGTTTAAGATTCCCATTCTCTCTGTCTCTCCCTCTCTCCTTCTCTCTCTCCCTCTCTCCCTCCCCTGCTTGTACATGCATTTACTCTCTAAGATTAAAAAAATTTTTTTTTTAAAGGACTTAATGAGTCCTTACTTCTAATGCCAAAAAGGGCCAAAGTTCAAATAGTAGAAAGGTGAGGAGTCCCCACGTTCACTGCTATGGCAGAAATGGGGCTGGCACCCTCCCCGTGGGTCAGGTCTCCTCAGTATCTCAATATCGTCTGTGGAGGCAGCTTGGTCTTGTGGAAACTACTCTGACTTGAAATCACCAGGCTGGTTGTGTCTCCATGAAAAAAAACCCCCGAAAAACCTCACTTCACATTTCTCTGTCTCAAATTCATTATATCTAACGTCCTTTAAGTTCTAAATACTATGGTTCTGGGGGCAGATGGTCAGCATTCTCAACCGCATAAGTAGAATGATGGCCAGGTATCTCTTCCTCCCAGTTCTTACCACTGTGCTTTCCCATCCACAGCTTTCCAGGAACGGGGGTTCTCAGGGGGAGAGGTGTCCAGGCTATGCATGTAGAAGTCCACCCTGCGGACCAATGGGCTATTTTCTTAACATACTCATCCAGGGGCATCACGAAGACGTGAGGAGAGAAAGAGAGATATGGCACAGTATTTAAAAGTCACCCAGACTTGTGTCAAATGGCCAGTAAAATGTTTTTCCTAATCATTATAGGGCCTTTCTATCTCTGATAAGCAGCTTCCCACACCATCCTGGTGCCTTCACCAGCGGCCTGCTGCTCCCACAGACACACGTGTGGCAGAAAAGACCTCCTTCACCTCAGCGCCCTTCCTGAAGCTTCCTCTCCTGGGCCGACTTTCTTTGCTCTGGAGGGCATAACCACTGTCCCTACCTTTATGATGCAGGTGGGTTCCTGACTTCAAATGCTCCTGTGCACTCACTACACTGGATGGTCCTCTTGCCTCATGATCCTGCCCTGCCTACCACCCTGTTATTTTGCTCCCAAATCACAATTAAATTCAAACCTTTTTTTTTTTTTTTTTTTGCTTAAAAAAAAAGAAATTTACGGTCTCAAAGTTTTGGAGGCTAGAAGTCCAAGATCAAGGGGTCCACAGGATTGATTCCTTGTGAGGGAGAATCTGTTCCATGCTTCGTGCTTAGCTTCTAGTGGTTTGCTGGCAATCTGTGGCATTCCTTGGCTTGTATACGTACCATCCCAACTCTGCCTTCATCTCCAAACAGAGTTCTCCCTGTATGCGTGTCTGTGTCCAAATTTTCCTCCTTTATAAGGAAACCAGTCATTGGGTTAAGATCCCAACTTACTCCTAAATGACCTTATCTCAAGTAATGGTGCCTACAATGACCCTACTTCCAAATAAGGTCACATTCCGAGGTACTCAGGGTTATGACTTCAACGTATGAATTTTCAAGGGGACATGATACAACCCGTTACACTGTGTAATGGAAGAAAAAGAAAGGAATCTCTTGATGAAAGGGTATGGGAAAATCTCTAAGATGCAAAGAAATCAACATTGCAAATGATAATGTGCTACACTTTATGTAAGAAAGGATGAAAAGAACATGTACATATGTGTGTGTGTTCATAAAAATATCGCACCAGAAACGTGTTTGCACCAGAAATCACTACCATGTGTGCTTCTGGGGAGATACTTGGGTTTCTAGAGGAGGAGAAGGGTGGGAAAGAGAATTTTTAATGCAAATCTTTTTTATTATCCTTGCATTTGGAACCATGAGAATATACTACTTATTCAGAAATTAGATTTAAGAATAATAAAAAGCAAATTGAATCAAGACTGCTAAACTGCTCTCAAGAAGAATGATACCAATTTCTGAAACCCGCTATCATCGTAAGTATGGAGCCCTTTACACCCTTGCCTCCCCAGGATTGGGTTTTAGCAGGTTTGCTTTTTCCTAAATTTGCAGGCAAAAAAATGACATCTGATTGTTTAATTTGCTTACAATGATCTCCTCCAGGCACCACTTGCCTTCCTTAGATCAAGTATCATCTTAACATCTTTTGTGGCATTTTTTGCTCATTATAGGAACACATTCTATATCAAAGAAATTCACTTTTTGAATTTGCCATACATGTTGCAAATGTTCTTAATGTCAGTGAGTTCCTTTCACACATGGAAGATTTAAATGGATGTGTAAAATTTATGTGTGGCAGGTGCACTGTTGAGCTGCCAGAAAGACAGGAATGAACCTGGAAAAACGTGAATTATCAGTGGTTCTTAGGGATTACTCACATTCCCTGGAAAAAAATCTAGAAAGGACAGCAGCCCTCCTACCATTCTCAATTTTGGGTCCTGCACAAGACGGGGCACGTCTTTTTTGCAGAAGTCTCGACTGAAACTGTGTCTACAATGATAATCAACAGTGAGCACTTTTGTGGTGCTTATTCTGTAAGTGACAACTGGAAAAGAATGGCATCTCCAGGAGGAGACCAACCCGCTGGGCTTGGACTGCCAGGAGGTGCATAAGACGTTCTCAGGATGGAGCATTTCAAAGATGTTAAAGATCCTAGCTTTAAAAACTGCCAAGCTGTGTGTCCTTGGGCAACAGCTTACCTTCTCTGTTTCCTCACCTGAAGAATGGGGTTATACTTACAGTACCTTCATCATAGAGTTAAGAAGAAGTATGTCATATATAGAAAGCACTTAGAACAGAACAAACTCTATTTACTTTTAAGTGGTCCCAGCTCCTAACAAACATTCCAGCTCTGACAGTATTTTAGACCCTTGCCTAAGCTGCCTAAGGGGAGTCACATTTATGTCTGGGTTTATGTCTGATTATGACAACTGAGTATTCTAGGATTCATCAGAAATGAGGCTCCAGTGGGCTACAGTGTGACATGAAAAGCAGTCCCCTCAAGGTCTTGTGTGTGCTCTGCGACAACCTGCCTCCTAACCGATATGGGACGCTCCAACAGGCTCTCCACATCATGGGGCTTGTTCAGAAATGGGAATTGGGAGTCTGGCCACTTCCTTCGGCTCTGTGGAAACAATTAATCCCTGTATTAAGGCATACATAAGCTGGCTGATAGACCAGGGTCCCCAAAGGACGCTGGCCTGGAAGAAAAGATGGGGCTGTACGAAAGAAAAGCATCATGAGTGTAAAAAGGTCCCAGTGGACCCTGAGCAGAGGGCAGTGGGTGCGGATGGAGTGTGAGGTTGTGGCTGGTCTCCGCAAACCAACCTCCTTGTTTCCCTCCCCCTGGAGGCCTGCATGCACAGGGAAAGTGAGGTGTGAGGCAAGGAGGGAATGGATTCAAATAGTGATATGAACTGGAAAGAAAACAAATACATAAAATAATATGATAGAGGGAAAGAGAGTGGGGTGTGAGGCCACATAAGCAGACATCAAGCTGTCTTTAGATCTCTTCTCCTGGATGCTTAGTCTCCAAGGGAGCTCATCCTGTCCTGGCGATTTAAATGGCATCTATGTACTGACGGCTCCTGTATTTCTATCTCCAGCTCTTCTTCTCTCCTGACCTCCAGACTTGCATATTGAAATGCCTGGTGTCTGTGTTAGATACCTGGTAGATACAGGGATGCCTGGGTGGCTCAGTCGGTTAAGCCTCCGACTTCAGCTCAGGTCATGATCTCAGGGTTGGTGGGTTCGAGCCCTGCATCGGGCTCTGTGCTGACAGCTCAGAGCCTGGAGCCTGCTTCGGATTCTGTGTCTCCCTCTCTCTGCCTCTCCCCTGCACGTGTTCTCTCTCTCTCTCAAAAAAAAAAAAAAAAAAACCCCAAAACATGAAAAAAATTTTTTAAAAGATACCTAGTAGATATAATAGGCTTCTCAAATTTAACATCGGCAAATTCAAATTCTGAGTTCCCAGCCCCTCAGGATCTCTTCTCCTATCTTTTCCATTTTGGTTCATGCTGTGAAAACTGACCTAATTGCATCCTTGATTCTTCTCTTTCTCTCACACATATGGTAAACATGTAATTTACTATCCAAACTATCACTTTTGAGAGTAAAATGGGGAGTTATTAACAATTAGGCTGGTACAACAGGTATAAACTAGGATATATTCTTTATACTCTATATTTAATCCATAGGATTTAAAAATATCATCCTAATCAGATTCCTTCTGAATTCTTGTTCACTCTGGTCCAAATCCATCACTTGTCATCTGACTACTGCACTAGCCTCTGAGTGGGTTTCTATCTGTTTTCATGTGTATTGCTTGTTGACAGCATTACAATGCAAGCTATGTGAAGGCAGAGCCCTTGTCTATAATGTGGAAAACAACTTTTGTTACATATAGCACAGAAACTTCTAGAAGCCTAGAAAGGGAAGTGTTAAGAGTTTCTGCCTCTGGAGAGAGCTGGAGGAAGGGAGGTTGATAAAGGGAGTTTGAGGTGGGAAGAAATTTACTTTTAAATACACACCCTTTGTTTGTTTTCTAACTGTGTGCATACCCTATTACTATAAATTAAAAACCACTGCTACCTGGGGAATCACTCTCCAAGAAAGCCAGACTCTTTCTCTGTAGTCTATTTTTATGCTTTCCTTTTCCCATAACTCTGGAGAAAAGATGGAAAAAAGATCCCATTTCATTTCAAACTGTGTCAGTTGAGCTAAAAACCCACATCTAGATTTAACTCTTTGTGAATTACATAGGAATGGAGATATTTATTTATTTATTTAGGGTGCTTGCGTGGCTTAGTTGGTTGAGTGTCCAATTCTTGATTTCGGCTCAAGTTATGATACCAGGGGCATGGGATTGAGCCCACATTGGGCTCTGCACTGCGCATGGATCCTCCTTGAGATTCTCCCCCCACCCCCCTCTTTTCCTTTGCCCCTCCCCCCTACTCCTATGCCTGTGCTGTCTGTCTAAAAAAAAAACAAAAAAAGAATTGAGCTATTTACATGGGGGGGGTTACTATTTTCTAAGAACTACCTTATCTATTAAAGGTGATCTAGTTAACAACTGTCTAATGTGTCACACGTATTTTCTCACTCAATAGCCCTTGGATACAGCTGAAGAGGAGATCAGTCTCACTTTACACATGAGGAAGTATAGGCATAGAAAGGCAAAGTACCTAACCTGTGTAAAGTCACACAACTAAGAATCACCCACCAGGGTACAGATTTGAATCCAGACCTAACTCCAAATCTGGTGTCTGTAACGATTACGTGGCACTAGATTTATCTTGGTGTAATTGCTTTAGGAGATGCAGCACACCAGCCAAATCTCTCCCTTCACTTTCAGTTATACCTTTATTCTCCATGTCACCACCTAAAACACCCTGGTGTGAGGCTACTAATCTAGAGAATATCTAGCAAATCTTACTCCATGGGAAATGACACTGAAGTGATCTTCTCCAGGTACAGTAAGACACGCCGGCCAGTGATCATGTAAGATGATGGAGACTGCTCTTCAGTTGTGATCTGCACAAAGCCAAGTGGAACCTGATGTGCTCACCTGCCTAATTCAAGTTCGGTCTCTCTTGCCTGAATGGTTGAATACTTCACCAATGCAACATTAAGACCTTTGATATTCCATTTTCGTCTGTGAGCCTACAACTAACCTGAGAGTCAATCTTTCTGAAGGGCCGGTACTGCTTTAATAAAAATAAATGACTTATGTTAACCTGAGGCTTATTATAGCTATAGCTTGCATAGCTGAAGCTTTCTATTGAGTGGAATGGGGCACTGTCCATCAAAGGAGAAATCTTTTTCTAAAGGAAATTATATGTTCTTATTCCATCCATCAAAGGACCAAAGTATAGTGCCTATTTTGATCAGGAAACAGTGCTAACTTTTAACATGATTCCAATTCATGGAGTGACCCTGAGGGGAATAGTTTACAATTTAAGGAAAGTTAATCAAATTGGAGCAGAGTAGAAGCTTGAACCCTATGAACCACTTAACACACCATCCAATTCCAATTAGCTTCTCACCTAAATCACAGAGTATGCATATGCCTGAAGACATGCAAACTACATTTACCTGCACAAAGCGGATTAGTGATTGAAATAATTGATCAACTAATAGATTCAAGCTTAAAATTTCATGGTTGACTGAATTGCCTAATGATGGCTTGGACTATCCATAGACTCAAAAACATAGGGTTACCATTTTCATTCATCATTATCAAATTAGCTAGATATCTTAGCAATAACTGATTTATATATGTGTAGTTTCTTAATATGTAAACTTTAGTAACCAGTGAAACTGAATATATTAGTTCTATGTCTATTTTCATTGCCTGTGTCTGACTGGTAGCACATGTCCACTTAAATTCCAGAATATTCAATAAAAGTGGTAGAGTTGGATTTGTAAGTAGTCATCAAGAAATCTATATGATAGTAATAATGGATACCATTTATTGAGAGCTTAAAAAGTCATTAGCCTCATGTTCAGAGGCTTTAAAAAATATACATTAGCCCATAACCATAAGAGGAAGATATATTCTCATTTAGTTTAGAAAACCAAAGCATGAAAAGATTAAGTAACTTGCTCATGTTTGGTAAGTGGTGGAAGTGGACTGCTATATAGCCACTAAAAATCATGTTTTAAAGATTATTTCATGACAGGGGAAATGCTCACCAGTTAATTAAAAAATAGAATACAAAGCTTACATGTATATTTGTGTGTCATGCATAGACACATATATATAATCACAATTTACCAAATATATATTTAGGTGGTTACAAAAACTGAAAGGTAATGTTGTCAACTGTTAACAATTCCATGGGGTAATGGGTGATTTGTCTTCCCTTTTAGTAATTTTTTTGAATGCCAAAATTTATTAGATTGAGCATGTATCAAATTGAGAAGCAGAAAACCTGCAGTAATAATGTTTTTAAGAAATTGTTCCAGAAGCTGTCGAATATTTAAACAAACCAATTGCCATAAAATAGAAGCAGTCAAAGAATTGTCCTTTTAAATGATAACCCAGACCTTACTGGCATGCAGAAATTTTCTACTGTAACTTGAAGAATCAGCTAATTGCAGGGGCACCTAGGTGACTCAGTCGGTTAAGTGTCAGACTCTTTATTCTGCTCAGGTCACGATCTCATGATTCACATGAGGCTCTGCACTGCCAGCACGGAGCCTGCTTGGGATTCTCTCTCCCTCTTTCTCTGTCCCTCCCCTGCTCATGCTCACTCTCTCCCTCTCAAAATAAATAAATTGACATTAAAAATATATAAAAAAAAGAATCCGCTAATTCCAGTACTATTTAAAAGGCTCATGAGTTGGGCTGTCCCATGGTACTTTCCATGATGATGGGAATGTCTACCAAATGGCAGTGCACATATAGGACATTCGAAATGTAGCCAGTGTAACTGAGAAATATAATTTTAAATTTCATTGTATTACAATTAATTTAAATTTAAATAGTCACACATGGTTAGTGGTTACTGTGTTAGATATTGCAGCTCTAGACTACCAAAAAAGGAGAAGAATTTGCAAATTTCTCAAAAAAGGCCATATAACTATTACCTGAAAATGTAAACTATGGATGAATTTCACATATGAATATTAGGGTAAAAACAAATAAAATACAAATACAATCTAGCATATGTTACAATAGTATCTATTGAAGATTCAGGATGGTTTGATATTGAGAAATCCATTAATGTAATACAATCCTACTAACACATCAAGAGAGAAAACTCAGACCATAGCTGTTGAAAAGGCATTTGTCAAAATTAAACATCTTGATTAAAATGATAAAATCCTCATTAAGGGTCATTAAGACTATTATGTGTGAAAATTTATAGAGAACTCTTAGAACATGCTGCAGATAATACTATATAATATTACCATTATTATTAAGGTAATAATAAGGCATGTTATAGTCATTAAAAATGATTTGTGTATGAAAAATGATATTTGTAACAGCAACACAATTATTAAATACCTAGGACTAAACATAAGAAAAATGTGCAAGATTAGATAATAATATTTAAAAATGCTAGTAGGAGACAAAAAAGAATCACTGAATAAAGGGCAAACATATACAATACTTAGGAAGATTCAACACATAAGGTTAGAGTTTATTCTGTAAATTTAAAAAAGATAAAAGGGAATTTAAATTCATATAAAAATAGACATAAAAAGTGAAGGTAGAGAAATAAAGGAAGATTATGAGACAATATTATAGTGCTAAAGTACTCAAAATACTACGGTAATGGAGTATGAATAGATAGATTATGGTACAGTTTAGAGGGCACAGAAATAGAACCAAATACATAGGAGTATTTAATATATGCTGAATGGGGATACTGAATGTGAGGGGGAGGAAGATTAATTATTGAATAAATACCAGTCATAAAATCTATTAGGTAGGCCATCTGGAATGAAACAATGTTGGCTCTCTACTTCTTTATGCTGAGATAAGTTCTCTGTAGATTAAAGACTTAATCATAAAAGTGAAATAAAAAGTAGTGGATGGAAATGAGAGAATGTTTTTCTACAGTCTTGGGCTGCAGAAGATCCATTACACAAAACTCAGGAGTTACATAAAAAGGTAAGTGCAGTTATGTAAAACCCACAAATTCCTTCATGGCAAAGAGCGCCACAGATAAATCAAAGGCAATGACAAATTGGGAGGATAAAACTGTCAGTTTTATGTTGGTTAAGGCTTATGACTAACAGTCTTCTCATCAATTCCTTTGACTTACACAGATCAGTAAGAAAATGACCGACAACTTAACTGAAAAGTGGTCAAATAACATAAGCAGGTACTCCAGAGAAAAAAATTTCACTTTTTTCTATGTTGCTTGAAAAGATATCCAACATTATTTGTGATAAGAAAAATGTGATACCATTTTTAACTAATCAAATTGCATACAACAAAAAGGCCTAACATTTTTTTGCCAAGGATATGGGAAAACAGTATTATTAGTACATTATTGTATATGTTAGTGTAAAGAGTACTATACTAATGTTTGTATTAGTATAGACAGTATTAGTTTATCATTGGTTAATATAAAAATTCATTCAACCTTTTTGGCAGACTTTGGGCAATATCTATCATAGTTTAATTTACATATACCATTGTCCTAGCTGTTACATTTCCAAAATTTACCTTAGAGGTATACTCACAAATGTGCTTAATGTCACACAGACATTTTTTTTTAACAGAGCTGGTTTAATAGATGTGAAATATGCAGAAAATGAAATGTTATACAGTCATTAAAAATGAGAAGGCAGCTTGAAGCGAGTGTGTAGATGAATAATTTCCAAGAAGTAAGAAATAAGGATCTAGAGTTAAGTGTGCTATCATTTGTTTAAAAATGTGTGTGTGTTTGTAAGCACATGAAATGTCCCTGGAAGAGAAGATATTCCAGGAAGATGGCTGGATAACTGAGGGACAGATATGGGAAGGCAAACACTTTTAACTTCATACTATTTTATACCTTTTGCATTTACACTATGTATATCTTATCTGATCCAAAATTAATTGCTTTTTTAAAAAAATTTTTTTAATGTTTATTTATTTTTGAGACAGGGAGAGACACAGCATGAACAGGGGAGGGTCAGAGAGAGGGAGACACAGAATCTGAAGCAGGCTCCAGGCTCTGAGCTGTCAGCACAGAGCCTGATGCAGGGCTCGAACTCACGGACCACGAGATCACGACCTGAGCCGAAGTCGGCCACTTAGCTGACTGAGCCACCCAGGTGCCCCTAATTGCTTTTTAAAATAGCTTTTATTTTTTATCTTCTTTTTTTTTCTTCCATTCACCAGTAGGAAACCCTGGCTTTTCTCACACAATGTTGCCACTGTTAGCACAATCTCAGCTCATTCCCTTCTCCCTTTATTATGTGCCTAAGTAAATAACCATCAAAAAAATGAGCAATAGGAATGTGGGACAAAACACCTCAACATTACAGAATAACACTAGTAAATATCAAAACGTGCATTTGGGAACGATCTGGAAAACTATATGGCAAATGGTAACAGTGTTTATGTTGAGGGTGGGGATAATAGGTGATTTTGTTTTTGTCTTGGTATTTTCTGTGATTTTCAAAGTTTATATAATAATATGTGTTACTTTTATAGTAATTTTTAATTAAACAATTTTTTGGTACTCACCTGGTTCCTGTCCCTGGCATTTGCATATCGAAACCTCTGGATATAATAAAAGACGAGCCACGCGAGGGATATGATCATCAGGACAATGAAGGAGATGGAGACAAACACAACCGAAG